>NW_028258308.1:38708712-39011742 GCF_053883595.1 Heterocephalus glaber
AAGAAAAAGGTCAAATACTAAATGAAATTAAGATAAACGTTTCAAGGAACATGAACCAGCTCCGCCCCTCCTCCACATTCCAGAAGGAGAAAGACTATTTTTTCTGAAGAGGTGCCACAGAGGAAGGCAGATTCCTCAGTTTAGAGGGCTGAAGCTTGAGTCCTGAGGTATCCAGGGGAGAAGGAATCACCAGTGTCCCTATAGGGACTGTTGATCTTGTCCCCAGAGCTAGGAAAGAAGCCATTATGCCCTCTTCTGCCTTCAATAGCAGTTTGAATGAGAGGGTCTCAGGCTTACTATAGCATACAAGCATATTTTATTTGACCTCATTATATTTTTATTTTGTTTTCTGTTTTTAATTAGTTGCTAAGTTTTACAGATAACTCATGTAAAAACCTGGATTTCTGATTTCTTTGGGAAAATTATTACAAGAGTCTGGCACCTCTACTCTCCCCAGGCCTGTAAGAATCATAGCTGAAGAGTAGCTGCTTCCTGTGTATGGCCTCTGCCTGCCCCACTACTCACTGAACTCTTGCTCTGTCCCTCTGAGCACAAGAGCATGTGTCCTACTGGACATGCAGTCTCCTGAGCAAGGCCACGCTGGTGAGGATGCCTATAGGAAGGGAGCAGCAGTCAGATGGCTCCTGAACTAATGGGCTCTGCTTTGAGCCACACTAATTTCCACAATATGAACAAACCCACAAGAAACAAACCCCAAAGTAAAGGAAAGAGTAGGTTTTGTTGAAAGCATATTTGAAATGCAAACCAAAATAAAAGCCACAATGGTCCCAAATCATTATCTTCCCATACTCACAGTACTCTTCAACTAAAGTTGATACCACTCAAAGGTTGGCATTAACTAGAAAAGAATCAATATGGTGCCTAAGCATGAATTCTGCCCCAAATTACAAGGACAGAGGTGGAGGGCAGAGAGATACCAGTATGACAGTAGTCACATAATATAATAGCTATAGAACCAAGACCTACAATATAATTTGCCAAAGGGAACAAAGAAAAAGTTAAGAAAAAGCCTTCCATATTTGAAGAATTCAAACGAGTCTTTTTTAAAAGCCTAAAATGATCCTTCTAAGACTAAACATTTCCAAACAAAAGGATACAAAAAAGACACCAGAAAGATATTTGAAAATAAAGCTTTGCTTCTGTCAGTCAACAGGTATACTGTATTCCAGGTAAAATGACCCTCTATTATTAATCCCAGCTGTCTTTTAGAGCAGTTACTGACCTTCAAGGATAATGAAGAGAACCCAAGGAGAACAACCAAGGCCCATAGAAGGGGAAAAAAGAAAATAGCCTTGGATTTCCTGGGTGTATTGATCAATATTTGATGATAAAGAAGTGCCTACATGATGCACCTTTGAAAGGAAATACAACCTGTCTGGTCACAATAAGCATGCAAGGCAAAACGGGACACATGAGCCCCCTTTTGAAATGTAGCTTGATAAAACCCAGCAGCCACAAAGGAAAAGAATCAAAACTAAGAATTCAAAATGAACAAGCCATGGTCAAAACTAGTGAATATACTTGTAATACAGATGACATGACCGGGGTCATTATGGCTACAGACTAAGATGTGCACCCACAATGTCAATGTAATGTAAGGAATGGAAAAACTAGTGGGGGGTGAGAGGATATAGATGAGTAACTTTATATCCTCCTCCTTTATAGTATATTGTGCATTAAAGTTCAAATGTAAAGTTTAAAAACATGAAATTTAGTTTTGATATATGGAGTTAAACTAATGATTTAGCACTATAGCACTGGCCATACTCCTTTATCTTAACTTATTACCCCCATTTTGGGCCAAGGGGTTGATGCTGGCTTGGCTAAGAGGAGCAGCTGAGGGAAAAGATGGACCTGATGAAGGCACCCACTCTCTTCTCCTAGGAGCTACGAGTGGTTTACAGAGGTGCTGGGTAAGCCGGAAGGAATTGGGAGTGCTGAAGTTCCTCTCTGACTCCCAAAGATAGTGAGTTAAGCCTTATTTGCAGGCTGAAATCAACTTAACTTTAGTCTTTACAACATTTTATTCAGGGAGATTATTAAAGCCTTGTTGTAAGATGTTATAAAAGAGGCTATGGGGTTTTAGCCTCAAGGAAACTGTCCCAAAATATTATGGGATTCAAATCTGTGTGAATTGAACTTGGTTTATTTTTATGACATGTTATCATCTTAAAATAAGGCAACAACAGAAGTCAGTGGAAACAGATTAATACACTGTGTAAAAATATTTACTGTTAACTTTGGGAGGAAAGTACAGGTATACAAGCCCTTTCCTATTTTGTAGGGAGGGATTATAGGGATCTACACTCTCAAATCACCCATTAAATTTAGAAAACAGATCACATTTGTTATTTCACTTTAAAAAAGTGATCAAAACCATTTTTAATTTCCATAACAGTTCTTAACAACATAAAAAGCCTCCTTTCCCCCAGAAATCCCCAACATTTCATCATTTTTGTTGCTAAGTGGAAATGGACAGCATCTATGGAAGCTATGGAGAAAAATCTCCAAAAATAGGAAAGTTATATGTAAATATATACTGGTGAATTGTAAGTATCTATTATACACTATATAATATATTATAGAATATTTTATATAAAACAAATTTATATATAATTTGAATACAAATGAGTATTATTCCATTTATTTAATATGAAATTGATAATATGATAAATTTAATTTCCTTAATATGTGAAGACTCAGAGGGAAAATCCTTAAGGAAAATGCTTTTCTGGTTTTTCTAATCATGAAAAATTTTTGCATGGATGAGAGAAATAACTTGAAACACTTGTTTGTTTTTCCTTAGACACTAGTATTCATATGCTTAAGCTCACTGAAATAAAGTGCTCAGCTTCTTTCCTTAACGATGTTCCTGAGGTGGTTAGAAAATGAGAATGAGTGGCAACTGCTCAGTCTGAGAGCTGTGAGAGTCCCTGGAGTGTTAGGGTGCAGGGAGAGAAGGGGCCAGCCAGCCCCTGTGGAGTGATCCGAATGCTGGCCACAAGCCGTGTCTCCCTCTCAGATTTCAGCAATAATCACAATTAAGAAAACCGAGGTTTTCCAACCACAGCTTGCAATTTGCAACATCTTCACAGCAGCCTGAGAATTGGTTTGTTTTGAATTGAATGAAGTGACATTGTTCCAACAGTTTGCCTATTCTTTCTAACCTATCTCTTCTGTTCTATTCAGAGATCTTTCCTTTCTCTCTGTGTACAGGTGGAGAATTCTGGTGATCCCTGGCTCAAAGGCAGAAACGCACAGAATATATCCTATTTCGATTCCATGTACCTGGTCATAGCAACAATGTCAACTGTTGGCTTTGGAGATGTAGTGGCCAAGACATCTCTCGGACGGACCTTCATTATGTTCTTCACCCTGGGGAGTTTGGTAAAGAATAATTTAAATATTTTTTGAATATAGCTACATAAGCTAAAAGACCATTTGATTAATGGTGAGAGATAAAACAGTTTGGGTTTGGGAATGAATGTTGCCTCATTCAGTGTAAGCACCATATGAAAATGCAAAGATGAGTAGATCCCTTGTTTTCTAATTGCATTCCCCAGAACCCGTGGCACAATGTCTTGGTGTTCAGGGATGAAAGATGGTAGATAAAAGGAGCAGACTTTCCTTATTAGCCTCTGCAATGATTCCTGCAAATGTATCTTCCTTTATCTTTGCCCATAAATTAGCCTTCTTGTAAAGAGAAAGAACATTTGAGATTTGATCTGAAGAAAGTTCCATCTTGTCCACCACTAATGGGTAAGAACTGTACATCAGCATATAATTCCAGATAAATGAGGACTGTGCTGAATTGAGGAGTGTAGCGAGGGCAAAGGAAGCCTCGTTTTCTTTAGTGACTTTTATTTCAGTCCTTTAAAAGCCATAATAGAGTTCTCTATCTACCTTTCTTCTAATCTCCTGTCTGCCAGTTATATCCTTTCATTTAAGTCATTATTTTTTCTCACACTCTGGAATGTCCCGAGGCCCAAATGGTGTAAAGTCAGAGGCAGAAGGAAGTCAGCAGTCACTAAGGGACAAAACTGGTAGGGAAGCTGCCTTACTACTTGCCTTTGCCTTTATTAATTGAATGTTGAAAAACATTTTATTAAATTTTAACACAATCTAGACACTAAAGTAAGGAAGAAAATTGGTCTTCCTTTTAAAATTCAGTTCATAACTCCTGCTAGATGAGAGAAAGTTATATGCATCTTCTTTCTTCATTTAAGTCTGGGAATTGAGGATATCTTCTGTCAAAATAACAAGACCTGGGGTTTGCTGACCATTTTAGGTTCTATTTGCAAACTACGTCCCTGAAATGCTGGAACTTTTTGCTAACAAGAGGAACTATATCAATTCCTATGAAGTAGTCAAAGGAAAGAAGTAAGTAACTTTTTAAACACAATTTAAGCAGATTAAGATATGCTATAAATCACATATCTCATTGTAGGTGTCTGTTGCCTGGCCAAGTTAT
This sequence comes from Heterocephalus glaber, assembly GCF_053883595.1. NCBI lineage: Eukaryota > Metazoa > Chordata > Mammalia > Rodentia > Bathyergidae > Heterocephalus > Heterocephalus glaber. Next base: position 38,713,205 of record NW_028258308.1, read on the forward strand.
GGAACCTAAGGTTAATTGCTAGCAAGCTCCTTCATTTACTAAAGAACTCTGTGCTAGAATAAATGTGATGCAAACATATTTTCTACTTACTACAAACTACTGTAGAGGTCCTTGTAAGAGCATTAAATCAAGTATTTCAACCTAAATAACAAGAAGAGAGACATAGAGGGAGGGAGGGAGGGAGAGAGAGAAGAGGAGAGGAGAGGAGAGAGAGAAGAGAGATTCTCCAAAAACAATATTTAAATGAGAAAAGCAGCAGAGCTTTGCAGGGGGAATACATGCCATAGTTAAGTACAACACATTCAAGAAGGTAAAGGCGAAAGATATTTTAAGGCAATAATTATTCCTTGGCTACAAGGAATAATAACATAGGTAGTATCTATGTGAGAGTAGACAGTTGCTGGGCAGACATCCTTGCATAAGTAGTGTATGTGTGTGTAAAATTGCCCTTGCCTTTGTACAAGTTGTGGTCTGGTGGGGTCTTTTGTGATGCTTATTGTCATCCATAACTACATGAGAAACCCTTCCTGCATCCCTTCTAGGCTGGCTTGCTTGCTTCCTTTTTCTTTCTCTAATAGACCTGTGTGACTGCCTTTCAATTCTGATAACACTCAGAATTAAAATGACAGATTATGTTGTAATTCACTGTCAATAAGTACTATTGGGCATGGTAGTATTTCTACATCCCTTGTCATTGACTATTCTCATATCTATTATTTATTTTCATCATGTGGGTAACATTGATAACATTTCATAGTGGATTAAGTTAAGCCATGATTCAAGTTTAAAATGATTAATATAGTGAAGCTGTCTTACGTAAAACTGCCCAAAACCATTTGGAGCTCATTTTTTGGTCAAAGATTTGCTATAGTGGGGAGCAATGTCTACTTTCTTCTATAATGCCTCTCAGACCATTGATTTCACCCAAGCTTTAGTCATTTATTCCCAGAAGGGAAATGGAAGTGGAAGTGTTTTATCTTATTTTCCCATAGATTCATGTTATCTCACCTACCATTATGTCTTTTTGCATCTCAGAAGAAAAGAACAGATTGAAGATCTTAAATTTGATGTGATTCTTTTTTATTTAGTCTCCAGAGGAAAGAGGCACTATGTAGATAAAGTCCTTTGGGGCACTCTCTTAGCACAGTTGTTAAAAAATATGATGAAGTTGTACAGAGAGGAAAGGAAAAATGATGAAATTAATGAAAAAATAAATATACTGAGAACAGTAAAATGAAGTACAAAAGCCAAAGTCTAACCCCATTTATCTCAGGAAAGGTATGTAGGGCACATAATGATCAGCCAATCTGGTCTGAAAATTTTAAGGTTAAGTTTTCAGTCTTCTTAAATGAGTAATAGTGGAAAAAATACTGTCTCTTTTTTTTTTTTTTTTTTTTTTTGGTACCAGGGATCGAACTTGGGTCCTTGCGCCTGTGCAGCAGGCGGTGAAACCACTGAGCTAAATCCCCAGCCGAATACTGTCTTTAAATGTATAAAATCTAAGAAAATTGTCAGAAAGAAAGAAATTTGTCAGAAAACATCGATTCCTGTCTTAGCTGTCTCTTCATAGTATTAACTTGTCTTGTAACTACTAGATCATTTTAGATGTGGAGGATAAACTGAAGCAATCTAGAATGTAGTTGGTGCTACCTCAGCCCTAATATCTGGCTAGGGAAAATGGATTGCATTATTCTCAGTCTCAGTTTCTTAATAAAAAATAAATGCCTATATTAGCTAATCAAGAATCAAGTGAAAAAAATCAAGTGGAAAATCTGTTTTAAGTTGTAAATAATCATTACAAACCTAGCAATAATGACTGCATTCATGCAAAGCTATGTGTATAACACCTGGGCACATGGACTTGAGCTAGAAGCCTACAGAAATCTGACACTTTTTGTACATTGGGGATGCAGTATTTAGTGCTTCTATAGTTAAATACCACATTTATTTACAAACAAGATTAAGCTAATTGTCCATCTTTAAAACTGGACAAGAAGATATACTCAGTCCTCTCTGCATCTGTGGGTTCAACCAATTGTAGCTAGAAAATATTTGGGAAAAAATTGCATCTGAAATGAACTTGCACAGACTTGTTCTCCTTGTCATTATTCCTTAAGTAGACAGTATCGCAAATATTTACATAGGATTTTAATTGTATTAGGAATTAGAAGTAATCTAGAGATAATTTAAAATATACAGAAGTATATGCATGATTTAGGTGCAAATACTATGCCATTTAATAAGGGTACTTGAGCATCTGCAGATTTGGCTGTCCTTGTGGGTCTTGGAGTACATTCTCCACAGAAACTACAGGACCTTTACATGTGTTCCTCAGATAATCCACCTTCCTGATCTTGCTGCCCAGGTTCATTGTGGTCTGTGGAAATATCACTGTTGACAGCGTGACTGCTTTCCTGAGAAACTTCCTACACCACAAGTCAGGGAAGATCAACACTGAGATTGTGTTCCTGGGAGAGTAAGTGTGTGGCTTATGGGTTCCAAACTGATACTTGAAATATGTGTGAATAATTTTCATTGAAGAAAATTACTCTATTATATTCATAAAAACTTTTAGAGATAATAATAGATAAAAAAGAAGAAGAAAAGCAATCTCATGTCCAGAGTTAACCTATACAAATACAATATATCGTGCCAGTTGTTTTTCTGAGGTGCAATCAAAATATATAGTGAATGTTGAAATTTTAAAAATTTGTATTTCTTTCTGCATAAAATTTGAGTTTTCTGTATACAAAATGTGTTCAATATATACATCGAATGTTTAGATTTTTTAAATATAACTTGTTATTAAGGTGTCTTATTACACACTTTTATGAAGTATGATAAAAAGTATAGCGAATACAGCAGTCGCATGTAATCTAACAGAAAGACAGCCTCCTAAAAACATTATGGTGTGTCCTTATCTACCTTATTCACCAGCTCAGGGGCCTATGTGACTCCTGATTCTCCCCTGAATAAAAATGACCATGAAAGGTAAACATCTTTAATCAATTCAGGACATTGGGGCAGCCATGACAACACAACTAAAGATGCTCACGAAAGCTAACTTACAGAATTCAGAAAGTACAACGAAGGGCAGAATAAGTGTGTTCATAGCAAAGATGAATGATTTCAAGAGGATGAATGGCATTATGTCTTTTACTGTAACATTTTTTAAAAAATTTTATTTTATTGGTACATTTTAGGTATACAATATAATGACATTCATCACTGGAAATCTGCACCCTTACATAATCTCTCTTGGTTCTTATTGTTCCCCTTCACTTGCCCTCCCTTTAACCCCTCTATCCCTCCCTATTTACAAAGACTTTGTTTCCATTTTTTCATTTTCTCATATTAATTCCATTCCCTTCTTTCCTTTCCCCCACCCCTCCCACTCCCCTTTCCCCTTTGCCCCTTTTCTTCCTATTTCACATTATCTATTATACCTTTTAGTGTTTATTTACACTTTCAGTTTCTCACACTAGAGAAACTATCTGGTATTTACACATGTGTGTCCTATTTATTTCACATAAGAGTATCGCCTCATTGTGCATCCATTTAGCTATAAATGTCTCTAATTTCTCATTTTTTATGGCTGAGTAGGACTCCATTTTATAAAAAAAACACATTTTCTTTATCCAGTCTCCAGTTGATGGGGATTTGGGTTGTTTCTAAGTTTTAGCTATCACAAACTGTGCTGCTATGAACATGGGTGCACATATATCACTGTGGTGTGATTCTTTTAATTGTTTGGGGAAGATCCCCACCAGGGGAATAGCGGGGTCAAATGGGACTTTCAGTCCTAGTTCTTTGAGGTATCTCCATACTGATTTCCACAGTGGTTGCACCAGTCTACACTCCCACCAGCAGTAGAACAGGGTTCCTTTCTCCCCACATCCCCAACAAAATTTGTTACTGGTTGATTACATGATAGCAGCCATTCTTTCTGGAGTGAGGTGGAATCTCAGCGTTTTTTTTTCATTTGCATCTCTTGAATGACCAGTGATGTTGAACATTTTTTCATGTGCTTATTTGCTATTTCTAATTCTTTGTCTGAGAAATGTCTATTCATTTCAGATGCCCATTTTTGGATTGGGTCTTTAAATTTGGGAGGTCTGATTTTTTAAAGTTCTTTATAGATTCAAGATAGTAGACCTTTGTCTGAGGAACAGCAGGTGAAGATTTTTTTCCCATATTTTGGGTTGTCACTTCACACTGCTGGTGATTTCCCTTGCTGTTTAGAAGCTTTTTAATAAGAAGAGGTCCCACTTGTTGATTGTTTGTGCTAGTTCACGGGCAACTGAGGGTTTTTTTCAAAAAATCTTTTCCTATGCTAATGTCTTCAAGAGTCCTACCTAACCTCTGTTCCAGCCAGTTCAGTGTTTCTATTTTAATATTTAGATCTTTAATCCATTTTGATTTTAGTTTAATGCATGGTGAGAGATATAGGTCTAGTTTTAATATTTGGCAAGTTGAAACCCAATTTTTCCAGTACCATTTATTAAAGAGGCTCCCTTTCCTCCAGTGAGGATGGTTGGCTCCTTTGTCAAAGATAAGGTGGCTGGGTGTGTCTGGAGTTGTTTCTGCATCTTCTAGTCTGTTCCACTGGTCCTCAGGTCTGTTTCTTTGCCAGGACCATGCTGTTTTTATCACAGTAGCTTTGTAATATAGTTGCAGGTTGGGGATTATGATACCCCCTGCCATGTCTCTGTTGCCTAGAATTGCTTTTGCTATTCTAAGTCTCTTCTTGTTCCAAATGAATTTTTGAAATGTTTTCTCAAGGTCCATGAAGTATGCTGCTGGGATTTCAATTGGGATTGCATTGACTCTATATAGCAGTTTTGGAAGTATGGCCATTTTCCCTATATTGATCCTTCCTACCCAGGAGCAGGGGAAGTCTTTCCATTTTCTGATATCGTCCTCAATCCCTCTTTTCATAATGCTATAATTTTCAGGGAAGAGGTCTTCAATTTCTTTCGTTAGGTTGATTCTTAGGTATTTCAGTTTTTTGGATGCTATTGTGAAAGGAATTATTTCCCCTATTTCTGTCTCAATAAGTCTGTTGTTCATGTAGAGGAAAGTTGTTGACTTTTGTGTGTTGACCTTGTATCCAGCTACTCTACTGAATTTGATTATTAAGTCTAGAAGACTTTTGGTGGAGTTCTTGGGGTCTTCTATATAGAGTATCATGTCATCTGCAAATAATGACAATTTGACTTCTTCATTTCCTATCTTTATCCCTTTTATTTCTTTCTCTTGTCTAATTGCCATGTAGCTAATGTTTCCAAAACTATATTGAACAAGAGTGGCGATAGTGTACATCCTTGCCTTGTTCCTGATTTTAGAGTGAAGGATTTCAGTTTTTGACCATTTAGTATGATATTGGCTGTTGGTTTTTCATAGATGGCTCTTATCAGATTGAGGTAGAGAACATCTATGCCAATTTTTTGTAGGGTTTTTTATCATAAATGCATATTAGATTTTGTCAAATGCTTTTTCTGCATCTATGGAGATAGTCATATGGTTTTTGTCCTTGCCTTTATTGATATAGTGTATATGTTGAAGCATCCCTGCATCCCAGACATGAATCCCACTTGGTCAGGGTGTATGATCTTCTTGCTGATCTTTTGCATTCTATTTGCCAGTATCTTATTAAGGATTTTTGCATCTATGTTCATTAGTGATATTGGCCTATAGTTCTCTTTTTTGGTTGGGTCTTTCTCTGCTTTGGGGATCAAAGTGATGGTTGATTCCAAAAATGAATTTGGGAGTATTGCTTCCCTTTCAATTCCATTGAAGAGTTTAGACAGTGGTGGCAGTAGTTCTTCTCTAAATGTCTAATAGAATTCAGTAGTGAAGCCATCAGGACCTGGGATTTTCTTAGTTGGTAAGTTTTTAATTATGTTTTCAATTTCATTGATTGATATTGGGTTGTTTAGAATTTTTAGGTCTTCTTCGTTCGACTTTGGTAATTCTTATGTGTCTAGGAATCTGTCCATTTCTTCTGTGTTTTCCATCTTATTGGCATGTGGGCTCTTGAAGTAGGTATTGATGATCCTCTGGATTTCTGGTGAGTCCATTGTATTTTCACTCTTTCATTCCTAATTGCATGGATTTGGGCCTTTTCTTTCCTTTTTCTGATAAGGTTGGCTAAGGGTTTTTTGATTTTGTTTATTCTTTTTGAAGAACCAACTCTTGGCTTCCTTGATTTTTTGTATCATCCTCTTAGTCTCCATTGAATTGATTTCTGCTCTGATCTTTATAATTTCCTCCTTTGTATGAGCTTCGGGTTTGTCCTGTTCTTTTTCTAGAAGCTTGAGGTTCAGCATCAGGTTGTTTAATTGGGCTTGCTCTGTTCTCATAATATTAGTTTTCACTGCTATGAATTTCCCTGGTAAGACTGCTTTCATTGTGTCCTATAGATTCCTGTATGTTCTATTATCATTGTCATTTAATTGAAGGAATTGTCTGATTTTTTTAAAATTTCCTCTGTGTCCCTGGTTATTCAGAAGTGTGTTGTTCAATTTCCATGTGTTTATGAAATTTTTGCAGTTTCTTTTGCTATGGATCTCCAATTTCATTGCACTATGGTCTGATAATTTACAGGGGATAACTTCTACTCCTTTGCACTTACCTAAATATGTTCTATGAGCAAGTATGAGCTTCATTTTGGAGAATGACTTGCATGCAGCTGAAAAGAATGTGCATTCTGATTTTGTAGGGTGAAACACTCTGTAAACATGTTAAGTTCATTCGTTCAAGAGTTTGATTGAGTTCTAGTATTTCGTTGCTTGTTTTTTGTCTACTTGATCAATCTATTTGTGACAGCAGGGTATTGAGGTCCTCCACTACTATTATATTAGTGCTTATATGATTTTTCATGTCCATTAGTATTTGTTTTATATAGTTGGGCACACTAGTGTTTGTTGCATAGATATTTATGATTGTCATCTCTTCCTCTTGGATTCTTCCCTTTACAAGGGTGTACTGTCCTTCTTCGTATCTCTTAATCAGTGTTGGTCTGAAATCTACTTCATCTGCAAAAAGAGAATAGCTACTCCTGCTTTTTTTCAGGTTCCTACCACATGGAGTATTGTTTTCCATCCTTTAACTTTCAGTCTATGAGTTTCCTTTTGAATGAATTGTGTTTCTTATATGCAGCAAATTATTGCATTTTGCTTCTTGACCCATTCTGCCAGTCTATTTCTTTTGATTGGTGAATTGAGACCATTAATGTTGATGGTTATAACTGATACGTATTGGCTTATCATTGTCATAACTTTTTCTTTTTGTTGGATTCTCCCCCTTTACATTTAATTTCTTATTGCACCTGATGGATTCATTTTGCTGTGCTTCCTGGGGTTGTGATCCTCATTATCTTTTCCTAGGATATTGTGTAACATTTTTTGGATTGCTGGTTTGGTATTCATGAAGTTCCTAAGGTGCTCTTTGTCATGAAAGTATCTTATTTCTCCATCAATTTTGAAAGATAGTTTTGCAGGGTACATCAATCTGTGTTGGAGGCTGTTTTACTTTAGGGCTTTGAATACTTCACTTCAAACTCTTCTTGTCTTGAGTGTTTGCATTGAAAAGTCTGCTGTGATTCTGATGGGCTTTCCTTTGTATGTGATTTGTTTCTTTTCTCTAACTGCTTGTAGAATTTTGTTCTTCTGTTGGGTTTCTGGAATCTTAACAATTATATGCCTATGTGTAGAATTTTTTTGATCAAGGCTAGTTGGAGTCCTGGATATCTCACTTATCATATGTCAAGTTCTTTTCCCCTGCTTGGGAAGTTTTCTGCCATCACTTCTGTGAACAGTTTTTTTATGTCATCTGCACTCTCTCCTGTTTCTTCGTTGACTCCAATCAGTCTTATGTTATTCTTCTTTGCATCGTCTAGCAGCTGCTGGATTGATTTCTCATGGTCCCTTACAGTTTTAAAGCAATTTTTCTTTTGCTGGTCACTAATTGCAATCTTATCGTCTGTATCTGAAATTCTGTCCTCACATTGGCTCATTCTGCTGCATAGACTTTCTTTTTTTTTTTTCTTTTTTTTTAAACCAAACTAAGCAATAATGACAGGTTTATTTAAAATTTCCAGTAGAGAAAACCCACTACTTTTGGAATAGAAGTACTCATGTATGAGAGCATTAAGTGAATATAAAAGATTAACAGAAGAAAAAAACTAAACATAGTACAAAAAAATTTTAAAAAGTTTGAAACGAGTTTAAACAGGGATGTTCTTCAAATCCTCCAAATATTTAACAGAGTTACTAGGTTTGGCAAACAATTCACTTGAAAATTAAAGCCTATTTCTGTAAACGCCATAAAAACCGCTTATTAAATTCAAGCACTCAGTACGATTGGTATTGAAATATACAGTCAGTCAATTTCAGTATGGCAGGAATTACTGGTTTACTCTCACCGTTATATGAATTAACCAGCTATATAACTACCTTTTGGAGAGGATGGAATAGAAGAATGGCAAAAAACAAAACAAAACAAAAAGGTAGGATAAAATCTCTAAAAAAAAATGGAAACACAGCAAAATTCAGACATCAGTTTAAGGCAACAAACTGAAGTTTTACAGCATATTCTACATTTGCAGTTGTCATTTCCCTCTCCCCCCACCCTCCTCAAATATTCCTAAATTCGCTAGTCTAATCAATTCTTAACTTCCAAATATTCTGTACATACATATTTAGCAAAGAGCATATGCCTAACATTATTCTGACAGCAGTATGGTCAGCATACAATTTTAGAAAGATTACTGTGTATATCATAAAGATTAACCTTTACTTAAAAAAAAAACCCATTACTGAACAAATAGTTTTAAAATATTACGAAAACCCATGAAAAATCTCACCATAGGCTCTAAACCTGATAAAAACACACTTCAGAAAGACTATTAATGCTAAACTTCCGCCAAATGATGACCTTAAAGTGCCAAACACAAAAGCATCTCTTAGGACCATTTTTCTAATGATAATTTGTCCTTGGCTTGGCTATCTCTTCTTTAACTATACACAACATCCTGCTAAAAGTCTGCATTTTAGTTGATTTTACAACAGAATATTGCAACGTAAACCAAACAGGTTCTTGATATCAACAGTATGTTACCAAGGTTTTTAAATTTCTGAATCCAACTGTTGGTCACAGAGGTCAAGTATTATCAAGGCTCCTTTGTCAGCTCTCCATCGTGTCTGACTCATCCATCCTTCAAGTACATGCAAGACTCAATAGTTTCCAAGAGGCAGAAGCCTGAGGCCATTTAAGACACTGATGAAATAAGATTGTGAGGTGAACCCATCTGGGTGAGAACTTTATCCAGCCACTGGAGTGGGCCATGCAGGTGTATCTCAAACCAGCAGGGGGTGCTCGCAACGTCCTGGCGATGGCATTCTGCTCCCCAGCCCTTCACAAAACTCATGTGTATAGTGCACATTTTTGTGAGCTCATAGACTGTTTTGAAACCATGGTTCACAGACTGTGCGAATAACTGAGCAAATTCTTGGTTGTTAAAAATTTTTAAACTACATCCACTAGGGATTTTGCAAACAGTAGTGGGATGAAATCCATGATGGTAGTTGCAGTTCTGACTCTGCACAAAGATGCTACTGTCACTGAGGCATTCAGCATATACCTCCCCTCCAACATAATAAAGATGAACTCCTTTTCCAATGTGCCGCCTGCTGTTTTCGATAGTGGAATTCCGGTTAACATTGGAGAGCAGCCCAAGGCAGAAACGGTTCTTATCGCTGGAAGGATCGGTGAAGCCATCCACCAACACGCTTGTGGAGCAGGCATGGAATGCTTCACCCACACGGTTATTGAGCTCATAGTAGACAATAGAACACCAATGTTTTGGTTCCTCATAAGCAACTGCCTGAACATCTCCTCTGTTGATTTCAGAGGGCAGTGAAGGCGCCATCATATTTGTGTCCATTGGCTGAGAACCATCCTGAGCCATGGGGTCTTCAGGAGGCAGGTAGGCAGGTGGAGGTGTATCAGCTGGCATCTGGAAGGGGCTGCCTCGGTCTGACCTGGTAGGAGAGTGAGGGTAGGTGCTGCTGCTGCTTCCGGGAGAGTTTGCGTAACTGCTGTTGGGAGAATGAGGAAATGGGTGGCTGTTGGGATGCTGGAAAGAATCCGGAAAGTTGGCGTTGAGTGGCATGTGAGGCTCATTTTGTCCCAAGGTATGGAACTGAGCTAGGAGGCTGTGCTGAGGATTATATTCGCTGTGTCTTGAAACCAGCACTGGAGGAAGAACAGGGCTTTCTACTCACTTATAGTGGTAGGGGTTGATGCAGACCTCCTTCTGCCTGGAACCAAAAGGAAATTCGCAGCACTCCAGTGGTTTTAGTTCATGGTGGCTCTGAAGATCAGGCCAGTGCCACACATGGCAGTAAATGAAGTGAGGCAGTCCCTTCCGGTGGGAGACCTGCAGCCTGCCATCCAACGAGCGGGGAATGGTGACACAGTTACTTGGTTGCCCTGGGCAGCTCAAAGCCTTTTCAAGTTCCTCCATGGCACCTTTCTTTTTCTTCAGTTTTTTCACCAAAGCATCAACAGCTTTCTCTGCCCGTTTTTCTTCTTCATCACCCTGTTTCCACCCAAGAAGTCTCTTCACAGCTGGGCTTGTGAAGGAAAATAAACCTGTCACATTCATAATGGTACTAGTTATAAACTCCTCAGACATGTGAAACAAAGGGTCTCCAAACGAAAAAGGACAGCAGGAGAGGCGTCAGTTATTTACATAGGCTTCTCTTTAGCTCCTTAGTCTCGAGTCCTGTAAACTAGAAATTACCATTTTAGTCTTCTGTAAAGTAACCCAGAGTTAGCACGGAAAAACGATGCTTTCCAGGAGATGGTTCTGAAGCAGGCCTGGATTTTCAGAAGGAAAGCACCTTCCTGGTTATTTTGCATGGTGTATTTTTTTTAAATCGCATATGTAAAGACAGGGTGCAGAGTAAAGGAACAGTTGCTCCACGGTGAGCTCACGAAATCGCAAGTGAGGCCATCGGATCCGGTCAAGGGAAAGGAATAAGCCACTCCAGGAGACGCAGGGGGTGTAGGCGGAAGAGGGGGAAAAAACTATGCGCCGCCACCGCCAAACCTTTGAATAAATTAGAGGGAATTTCGGTGCGAACTTTCCTTGACCTCGACCCCCAAGAGGCTGCTCGGGGCACAGAAAGGAACCCGTGAGGGACTCCGAGGGGCCCGGGGCGCCGATGTCCCCTCGCGGAGACCCCCGCAACCCCCCGCGGAAAGGGCAGCGCGGGCCGCGTGGCTAGGATTCCCGCACGGGCCGGCGCGGGACGCGGGCCGGCGCGGGACGCGGGCCGGCGCGGGACGCGGGCCGGCGCGGGACGCGGGCCGGCGCGGGACGCGGGCCGGCGCGGGACGCGGGCCGGCGCGGGACGCGGGCCGGCGCGGGACGCGGGCCGCGCGCACGCCCTCGTTGGGGAGGTCCGGCTCGGGCAGGCCGGGGGCGAGGCTTCCCCGCCCTGCATAGACTTTCAATGGAGTTTTTAATCTCCTGGAAATCTGTTTGCATCTGTTTTATGGATTCCATTTGTTTCCTAGGTTGGGATTCCATCATGTTCCTCAGCTCCTCTCTAGATTTATTAATCATGTCTTGCACTAGGGGCACAATTTCTCCTGTTATCTGAGAAATTATTTCTGATTTCATGTTTTCCAGATCCTCTTTTGTTGCCAGTTCAGAGAGTCCAGGTGGTTGAGTATCAGAGGGTTCCATCTCATTTCCCTTTGGGGTTGCTGTAGGTGATCCGGAAGTCTGGTTTTGAGGCTTCTTTACATGTCTTCTCATTTTGATGGGGGAGGGAAGTGTGCTGTTGGCACCAATGGGGCTCACCTCCTCTTTGCTGGGAGAGGTGGAACAGTGGCCCGCTGTAACAAGTTTTTTGTAAATTTAAACATTCACTGTATCTTTTGATCCCACCACATATGTACTAATATTATTTAAATGACTCTCCATTATTTGACATTTAGGTTACTCTATATTTATTATCATTGTACATGATCGTAATTTTTTGCACATATCTAATGCACTTTATAATTATTATTTTTTAACTGTTAATACTGAAGATTGGAAGTTCAAGAGATTATTCTTAACAATGCTTTTGTTCTATATAGATTTCTTTTCTTCTAGGTCTTTTAAGTCAAATAGTTTGCCAAACACTGGGAAATACATAGTTAATATAAAGATATTTTAAAATTATTAATTATATAAATGGCTTCTTGCTATTTTAATTTATAATTTTAAATTTTATTTCCCAACATAAATGGATCCTTATTGCTTTATTTTACAATTTTCAACTTTAGTTTGTAGTAAATTGAACAGTTTTACATTTTGAGCGTTTTCCTTTGTTTTTGTAATTCCCCCATTTCTTTTATCCTCCTCTGTTAGGACAGCTTTTATTGTTTTATTGACTTTTAAACATTCCAAGTATTTTCATATTATACCTTTTATGTCATTTGCTATATATTTATTTTCCTCCAACTTTTATCCTTTGTGCTTTTATCTTAATACAGAAGGATTTAATATACATGTACTCAAATACATCAATTTATTCTTTTTGGCTCCTTACTTTTCTGACATTTTTAGGTTTCTTTGTTCTAGAATTAAAGGACTAGCTCTCTAATGTTTTCACAATGTGATTTTTAATATTTAAACTATCTGATATTTATTGTGTGTGATGTGTGGAGAACTAACATTTTTGTTTTCAGAAATGAAAAAATTGTTCTCTAAATAAGTTAGCTGGGCTTGAAATGACAATTTGATCTTATACAGAATTACATATGGGATCACCCTAACCTCCATTTATTTTACAATGGCGCACTCTGTATTTTACCATCTGAGAAAGCCCAATCCACCATGAACTTTGGCTTTTGTGTGTGTGATGTCCAACAGCCTTTTAGCTACTTTATGATGGTAATGATGGTCAGAGAACAGCTCTGTTTCCACATTTTGTAATGCCTGTCTTTCCTGAAATCTATGCTTTATTTGAATCCTTAGAAAATAGTGGGAAAAAAAGAAGAAAATGAAGATGATGAAGAAAGTCCTAAAATGAACTATAGGCTAATCATCATAATGCAATTGAGATAAGCATGAAATCATTAGATATATGGAAAATGATATATTTTATCTGAAGTTGCATTTTTATAGGCTAATGTGGGTTAATTATATGTATTTGTCAAAATAATGAACTTTGTTAAATAGTGCATAATATTGGAAGCAGCCATCTAGAAGTTTGTCAATTATATCTACACTTTGATGACTCTGAAATTCACATCATTCTCCAGATATTTTCTGTGGATTCATACTCACACAACTAACTGCCTTCAGGAAATTATTACCTCATTTAATGAAAGTTAAGGCCCCTCTTCATCCATGTTCCCCAAAGTGAAGTCCTGATCTTATATCCCCCTTGCCATCTCACAAGGCAAACAAACAAGGACTAAAAGCCCACAGCCCTTTCCATGTTGGTGAGTGGGACCTGGTAAGTGCAGTTCCTTAAAACAAAAAACCATATATTGTCTCTCTCAAGCCCTGTGTGTATTTTCATCATGGCTAGGACTTACTCTCATGAAAATCCTAATTCTATTTCTCTAGCTTCATCTTTACCATCACAAACCTATCCAAAGTTCAGTCTCGCCTGAGTTTCCATGAAGACCACTTTATTGATTCCTTCATTTTACTGTGAAACTCTTCTCCTTGTGTGTGCCCAGGTTCCCCTCACCAATCAGCACTCGGAGACCTCCAGCCATTCTATCTGAATTGTTGTCTTCTAATTTCCTTCTGTGTTCTTCTTCTGTTTTGTTTACACTAAAGCAATGATTACACTGTAAAGTTGAGGTGGGTTTTCATGTAATATAACTGTTAACATTTTCTTCTTTACCTTACATTTGTGTTGCTTCTCCAGTTAAAGATGGAGTCTCACTCTCCTCCCTTTGATTCTGGGCTGAACTGTGACTCAGTTGGTCAGTAGAACACTGAAGAAGCAATGTTTCCATACCTATCTTTTAAGGAGGATGATCATTTCAGCTTTCTTTTGGAGCCCTGAGCTGTCATGCTGTCATGCAAAACTTCATATAACCTGGCTGGAGAGAGAGCCTGGCCAGCTCCAGCTACTGTCATCTGAGACCACAGTCACATGAGTAAGCCATGCTTTTGGGCAGTCCAGCACTCAGGCAAACGACCAGTGAAGGTATCCAGAGGCAGGGCCTCAGTCTACAATATATGGAGTGTAAGAAACATCTGACTGAGATCAGCCAACCCAAAAAGCATGAAAATAATCCATTATTGTTTTTGGTCTATAATTTCCAGAATGCTTTGTTTGGCAGAAATGGATAACTGATACCAAAAAAGGGGAGAACTGGAAATGGAGTTCTGTCATACCAGAAGTTAAAATTTGGCCAAGGACTGGGGACTTAGCTCAGTGGTGCCTCACCTGCCTGGCAAGTGCAAGGTCCTGAGTTTGATCCCCAGTACTAGAAAAACTTAAAATTTAAATTTAAAAATGCGGCCTTTCCTTGGAACTGGGTGTGAGCAGAGGCTGAAGGATTGCATAGGGACTCTTGGCAGAGGCTGGAGAGGCTATGAGGACATTACTGCTAGAGGACGAGTACCCCTTGTTATCATGGCAGAAACTCACAACACTTTCCCTGGCAACAGTGGAGGAGATGGAAAATGTACATAGTGAAATTGGGTGAAGCTAGCTAAGAAGATTCCCCTAAAGATTACTGAGTTCTTTTCTTTACTCATGTATGCTATTAAAAGAAAATCCCTTAGTTTTTTAGGAGAAGTAAAAAGAAATATGAAAGGCTCAAAATAGTTTGTCCAGCTGGCCAAAAACATGTCAAAGTGGAAAATAACTTCGGGGGAAAAAATCAAATCCAAGGTGCAACCTTATGACCTATGACCTCAGGGTCGAGTTCCAATTGAAGATGTGTCTATAGGACTCATTAGACCTCAGAAAGATTTAGAATGGTGGCATGTAGATGCTGTTAGTGAGGGAAGGGAAAGTAGCTTCAGAGAAGCTTAAAACACATTCTTCCCAGAAGCCTGACAGTTTTAAAGAAAAATCTGTCTCCAAGGAATCATCAATATGACTTTTGGGACATGATATAAATCTGAATAAGATTTAGAGAAAATTCTCAACATCTTAAACAAAACTTTACTGGCAGTAGCCCTGCCAGCATTGAGTAAAAGAGGCAAAGAGAGTCCAAAATGAAAAACGTGCCTCCAAACCCCCATTCTAGCACAGACAGGGGTCAGGCCAAGACAGTGACTCAAGGACAAAAAGGTCATATATCAAGGAATAGGAAGCATGATGACTCAAGGGGTCAGACAGCAGAGATGAAAATCAAGAAGAACAATGGATTAGCTATGAGAACAGATCTGGGACACCGTCCAAAGACATTCTCTGCCCATGGGATAGAGGACCCTAATAATAAGTACTCAGATTTCAGACATCAAAGAGATAGAGAGTAGTTGCTCTGCGCTCTCTACTTCCACCTCCACCTGTTTCAATTGTGAGCATCTACTGCAGTTTTCTTCTTCCTGCTTCATCCTCATATATTGGCTGAGGAAATGTCAGAAGCAGCTTTGCCTGAGGATCCCCGTGTGAGTCTGTACCTGATTTAGATGACAACATTTAGGGCTTTGAGCTAATGTTATAAAGACACGAGACTATGGGGAAAGAAAATGGAGTATTTTGTACAGAGTAAGGATGTGAATTCATGTGGCTAGAGGATGGACTAAGGTAGATTGTTTTTAAAGATGGCTAGTAGAGAGAGATAACATCCATAAGTCAAGATATTAGTTGCATGAAACAAAAACTATAGCTAAATTAAGCAAAACACTGTTCTCAAAAACTTCAGAAAAGCCAGATAACTAGATTTAGAGACTAAGAAACAAGGAGAAATGATAATGTGTATTATTATGCATGACTAGGTACACAAATGTTGACTTTAATATCATTCTTCACACTGAATGTGTAACTCTTACATACTTTGTGTATGTGCTGTTTTTCACAAAATTAAAAGATGAGAAATGAATAGAGTTATATTAGTCAGCTTTTTATTATTGTGACAAAATAGCTGACATAAACAACTTAAAGGCTGAACAATTTATTTTTGGCTAATGGCTTTAGAAGTTTCAGTCCATGGTCAGCTGGCTCCAAGAAAGAAGCCACTGTGGTGGAAGGGCATAGCAGAAGCAAGCTGCTCATTTCATGACACCTAGGAAGCCAAAAAAAGGAAAGATATACTCTTCAAAGGCACATCCCCGTGGACCTACTTCCTCCAACGAGACCCCACCTCCTAAAAGCCCGTTCAGCTGTGAACTCATCACTGGTTAATCCATCAATGGGGTTATTACTCAAAATCTAGCTACCCTTCTAGAGGTTCTTAATCTGATCAAGTTGGCAATTGAGATTAACAATCACAGGAGCTGATAAAAACATCAATGTCTTACTGGGAAGGTATAATTATGTAGATCAGGGTAAATGAAAATCAAGCACATACACACTTGAAATGTGAAAATCAAAACATAGAGGTAAAGACAGGCATTCATGTAAATTTTGTCATAATGTAGAAGGGACACCTAACCAACAATTTTTAGGGGGGAGGCAGATTAGTGTAGGTATCTGGAAGAAAGTTACCATTCAAGAGAATAATATGTGCCTATAGCTTACAAGTGAAACAGCAAAATCTTATTATAAGAGATTTATTCCTGTTCTTTCTCCAGTCTTCTGGATCAGAGATCACCACTCAGCTCTTTCAGATTTCATATTTCTTTTAACTTTAAATGTGTATTTTACTATTGTTTTGATTTCTTAGTTGTAGAGAGCAATTATTAATAACTAGATACAGCAGAGAAGCATTTTCTAGCACTCTACTCAACTTCCTTTTCTTCCATCTTTCTAATACAGTTATCTTAGAATTTGTAATTACAAGAAAAATCCCTATTCATATCATTATGGCTAATGAAGATTTTTTCCTGAAAATTCAAGTATTTGCATATACTGTACTTTGCACTTCCTCAAAGTTATTTTTCAAGCTCAATAATTGAATCTATTTATTGGATGCCATATATACACATATATGATACATGTATACAGTAGATATATGCATAGCATTAGATGGCTTTTTAATTTCCCCAACATTAAATAATATAAGAATAATGAAGGTTGAATGAAAAAATTCTAGGAGTTACATATGGGTTATGGAAGTATAGAAAGTAGAACTTCTATTTCTTTTTCAATTTGCAAGGAAAAATTACGTACCATACTTAAAACGTTTTATGCTAAAATATGATTCAAAAAGAAAATTGTATAAAATTAAAATGTACTTTGAAATGAATGAACATAAAGTACACATCTGTGTAGCCACCATTCTGATAGAGAATTATTCTACTTCCAGTGCACCTGCATAACCCTTTCCATTTTTAATCCCTATAGGCAACTAAAACTCTGACACTTAATTTAATAGTTTTTAGTTGCCTTATCTACCATGTTTATTTTCAATATTACTTGACTTTTTCCTGTTTTAAAACTTCTATAAATAGTATGTAAATGTGTTTGCCTCAATGTTAGGTTTGTGAGATTCACTCACATTGCAGCCAACTAGAGTCACACTAATTTTTATTGCTTTGTATCACCGTGTTCCTTCATACGAACGCACCACAGTTTTTCTTAATTCATTCTACTTCTGGTGGTGTTTTCCCTCAGATATTGGCTCTAATAAAGAATGGTACTGTTCAAATGCTCATTTATGGTACCCAGGAATAAAACTGCAAAGTAATAATGTTTAAATATTTTTCTATATCACAGCTGATACAGTTTTGCATACCATTTCCACCAACAACTATGAATTGCTGTTGTCTTATATCCTTCCTAACACATGGAGATGTCTAACCCTAACATATCAGTCTTTGAAATTTTTGTTATTCCTATGAATAGCACTTTATAAGATAGTGGTATGCTACTATCATTTTAAGCCATTTTTTTCTTATTATTAATGAGGCCAAGTGTCTTTTCATATTTATAAACCATTTATAGTCCTTATATGAAATGATTATATTTATCTTGTACATTTTGATCCTGAATTTTTAGTGTTTTCTGTATTTATGCAAAGTAATATGTGATATGAAACTTTGTCAGATATATATTATAAATATATTGTTATAATACACTATAAATATATAATATTTGTATATATAATTTTAGTTATTGAAATGAACCCAGGACTTTCACACTGACCTACTTTTCTAGTTATTTATTTATTTATCTATCTATGTATATATTTATTTAAATTTGAGGCAAAATATCACTAAGTCACTTAATTTTCCAGGCTGGGTTTGAATTTTTTTTCCTAAATTCTTTTATTGGTATATTTTAGGTATACAACACATTTGCTTTTCTCATTGGGAACCTGTACCTCTACATGATGCATCTTGGTTCTTATTTTTTCCCCATTCCTAGCCCTCCCTTCACCCCCTCCACCCTTCCCTATTTACAAAGACCTTATTTCCATTTTTTCCATTTCTCATCATTTTTCCTTTCCCTTCTTTCCTTTCTCGTGCCCCTCCCACTACCCCTATCCCTTTAATTAGAATGAATAATCAATAATGCAAAATGGGTTTGAATTTATAATCTTCCTGACTTGGCTTCCCAGAGTGCTGGGATTTCAGGTGTGTGCCATCTCATCTGGTGGTTCCACTATTTAATGGTTTAAACTCTTATCAACTCAGAGTTCTATGCTAGTTTTCGTTAAATTTACCCTCCTGTTTAAACGTTTTTCTAGTTTTCTCCTTGCATCTCTGATCTTCCATTGCATTACAGCTATTGTCCTTCTTGCCAAAAGGGCAAACCTTTACACTTCCTCTGAATGAAGATCAACCAATAACAAATCATTGTTTAATGTAAATGATCTTTGTTTTCTCTTCATCCTTGAGAGAATGTCATGGATACTGACAGTTGTTTCTTTAAGAATCACAAAGATATTCCTCTCATCACAAGCTTTTTCTGTTATTAAGAAGCCCGTGAACTATTTTCCTAACTACAAAAACTCTCTTCTTAGAAGACCATATGTTTTGAGTATGAAGTATGCTATAATTTTTCTGTGATGTTTATAGGTCTGCATTTCTATTAATTTATCATGCTTAAGATGCAGAAATTTCCCCAACTCTCTGGCTCAGTGTCTTCTACCATTTCTTCTACCATTTATTAGTTTTTAAATAGTTCAAACAGCCTTTCTATATATCTTCAGTAAACAGGAGGCTGAAGTTACTTGGTTTATCATTCTTGAAAGCAGAAGCCTTCGACCCTACTAATTTATATATGGAATTCTAGGCAAAGTTCTCACTTCAAAATATTCATGATCATGTGTCATATAGTGAGTGAACAATATTATAAAAGGGAAAGTTTTACTTAAATGGATTGATGATTTCTAAGTACTTTAAAATATTGTGGTTGATAGTGTGTCTGGTAATAAAGGTATTTTACAATTCATTGTAAAGATTTGGCTTTTAGAGTGTTGATTTTCTCTGAATTTGTTCTAAGAATTTTGAAAATAGGATGATGTAAATCAGATTTAGTTTTCTTATTTGGGTGCTGGAGAAACTCAACTGGATTCTTTGCAAAAATCTTTAAGCTTCTAACTTGTCTTCTCACAGAGTGTAATATTTCCTGTGATGTTTTAAAAGTTTTAATATGATAGGCAAATTTTCAATATTTGATTTTTGTTTAGAAAATATTTCCCTATTCCAATATTTAAAATATATTTAAATGAAATTTCTATGAAGAATATAAATTTTTGGTTTTTGTCATTTAACTCACTAATTCACCTGGAATTTGTTTCATATGGTAAGATGCACACATACAATTTCAACTTTTGCCTTTTTTTCATTAAGTTTATTGGTACATTTTAGGTATAAAATATAATGACATTCATCACTGGGATCTTGTGCCTTTACATGATGTATCTTGGTTCTTATTCTTTCCCCATTCCCCTGCCCTCCCTTCACCTCCCCCACCCGTCCCCACTTACAAGACTTTGTTTCCTTTTTTGCTTTTCTCATATTTTTTCTTTTCCCTTCTTTCCTTTCCCCTACCCCTCCCACTCCCCCTACTCCTTTAGACCTTCTCTACATATTTCACATTATCAATTATACATTTTGATCCTTATTTACAGTTTTAGTTTTTCAGAGAGACTACTTGGTATTTACACATATGTGTCCTATTTATTTCACTTAAGAGTATGGGCTCAGGGTGCATCCATTTAGCTATAAATGTCTCTAGTTTCTCATTCTTTATGGCTAAGTAGTACTCCATTTTATTTTTTTAAAAAATCACATATTTTTTATCCAGTCTCCAGTAGATGGGCAATTGGGCTGTTTCCAAGTTTTAGCTATTATAAACTGTGACACTATAAACATGGGTGCACATGCATCACTGTGGTATGATTCTTTTAATTCTTTGGGGAAGATACCCAGCAGGGAAATAGCGGGGTCAAATCAGAACCTCTAATACTAGCTTTTTGAGGTTTCTCCATATTGAATTCCACAGTAGTTGCACCAGTCTGCACTCCCATCAACAATGGAGAAGGGTTCCTTTCTCCCCACACCCCTGCCAGTATTTGTTATTTGTTGATTTCTTGATAGCAGCCATTCTTTTTGGGGTGAGGTGGAATCTCAGCGTTCTTTTCATCTGCATCTCTTGAATGACCAGTGATGTTGAACATATTTCATATGTTTATTTGCCGCTTTTACTTCATCTGAGAAATGTCTGTTCATTTCAAATTCCTATTTTTGGATTGGGTCTTTAAATTTGGGAGGCCTGATTTTTTTTTTTAAGTTCTTTATATACTCTAGATGGTAGTGTTTTTTCTGATGAACAGCTGTTAAAATTTTTTTCCCACATTATAGGTTGTCTTTTAGCTCTGTGGGTGGTTTCTCCTGCAGTGTAGAAGCTTTTTAATAAGATGAGATCCCAGTTGTTAATTCTTTGTGCTAGTTCTTGTGCTACTGAGGATTTATTCATAAAGTCTTTTGCTATGCCAGTGTCTTCAAGAGCTCTACCTAACTTATCTTCCACCAAGTTTAGTGTTTTTGTTTTAAAGCTTAGATCTTTAAAACACTTTGATTTTAATTTAGTGCATGGTGAGAGACAGGGGTCTAGTTTTAATCTTTGGCAAGTTGAAATCCAGTTTTTCCAACACCATTTATTAAAGAGGCTATCTTTCCTCCAGTGAGGATGGTTGGCTCCTTTGTTAATGATGAGGTAGTTGAGTATGTCTGCAGTTGTTTCTGCATCTTCTAATCTATTCCACGGATCCTCAGGGCTGTTTCTTTGCCAGTACCATGCTGTTTTTATCACAGTAGCTTTGTAGTATAGTTTCAAGTTGGGGATTTTGATACCCACTGCCATGTCTCTATTATCTAGAATTGCTTTTGTTATTTTTGGTCTCTTCTGGTTTCAAATGAATTTTTGGATTATTTTCTATAGTTCTGTGAAATGTACTTCAATTTGGCCTTTCAACAACTGCTTTTTCAGCAGCAGTTCCTCCAAAGCCAATGCCTACTATTGACAGGGTCATTCTGCACTTTTATGTTCATCAACTTATCTCTCATTGTATTAATAACACACTTTCTATTACAAATGCTTCATAATTCTTATATATGCTAAAGTCTTCCCTCCTTTCTTCATTGTTAATTCTTTTTAATACTCAATAAGCTTTCCTTAGCCTTTTATCTTTCATATAAATTTTATAATAATCTTAACATGTACTGTGATCAAACTATAGCACTTTTATGGGAATACAGTTGAAACTTTAGATTTATAATTGACTTCTTTTTGCAACAAATTCTTCCTAAGTCTGGCTATATTGTAGGTATCCATTAATTAAGTTCTCATGTATTGTCTCTTAACAATATAGTATAATTTCCCAGATAGTTCACCAATTTTACAGGTATAATTTATATAAGGCACTTAATTAAAGTACATAAAATACTTTACACAAAGTACTGATAAAGTTGAAAATAGTGTCTTCTTATTATATTTTCAATTGTTTGCTATTGATATAAAAAAGACAATTGACTTTTGTATATGAATCCACATAAATTTCTCTATTTTGTTGAATTTTTTCTGTGCTAGTATTAGGTGTTTCAATGTAAATAATCATATTATTTCAAATAAAACCAGTTAATTTCCAATTTCTCCATCCTTATGTCTATAATTAAAAATAAAAATATTATTTTTATTGTATTTTGCCTATATGCATTATATTTTCTTCATTCGATACATGAAATGTCATCAACAAATATAACAAAGATTTAAATTTTAAAAAATTATTATGATAGAGACAAATCATCATTAATTCTCCTTAAAATACCCCCCTTCACTTTACACAAACTTACCCATCATTTTTGTCACTTTGCATTCAAAATGTTTATCTCTCATGGGCATTTTGACTTTGGAAAAAAGCCCAAAGCCGCATGGCGCCAGATCTGGTGAGAAGGTGAATGAGACTGCGTGGTAATGGAGCCAGCTTTCCATTGGATGGCACTTGGCCGCAGCATTCACAGCTCTTTCAATCACTCTTCATAAATACATGCAATAAGGCTATCAGAATTGCTTCAGAAAGTGGCAAAAATGGTGGGACAAGTAGTGCTCTAGGGAAAGAAGACTATTTTGAAGGGGAATAATGGAGATATGTAAGACTGCCATAGACTTTTAAAACATTCATCATATTTTGGATCACCCCACATGTGTCATTTGTGTCTTTTCTTTTTTCTTCATCAGTTTCACCAGTTTTGCCTATTGTGTTAGGCTGTTTTTCAAAGAACCAACTTTTGACCTCATTGAGCTTTTGTGAGTTTATTCAAATATTAATGTCCACTACTCTAAATATTCCTTAAAGCACTGCTGTTGTTGTATCAAGAAGCATGTATATTTAATGGTGTTAGTGTATCTTATTTCTAAGAGTAATTATAAAGAACTACTATTATTTCTTCTTAGCCCTAAAAGATTGTAGCAGCCCACTTTTTTGAAACAATTCTGAATATGAAGAATATTTTTAATTAATCTTTTGGGTTTTAAGTCTTAATTGTACTGTGATCAAAGAGCATGATATGTACAATAACTATCTTTTGCAATATATTGAGGTGTTCTTTTTTGATTGAGTAAAATATCATCTCAGTAATGTTTTTGCTCTTAAAAATACATTTTCTAAGTGTTGATTGCAAAATTCATATCATACTTGTATTCAAAATACTTGATTGTTTTCCTGCTTGACTTATCAGTTAATGAAAGACATGTGTTGAAATCTCTAGTTATAGTGACATGTTGAATTCTTGCCTCTGTTTTGGCATTGTCCCTCCTTGCATTCATTCAGATCACTGTGATTGCTTATGCCTGAGGTGCAAACCTATCCCCAGAATTAGGCTGATTGTGCCAGTGTAACCTGACCACATAGATTAATAATGAGTGATGAGTATTTTCTGAAAGGAAAGTACTGGATCTGTTCAATACACTAAAAACGTACTACAACCTGCAAACCACCCCAGTGATCTTTTTTTCCATCTTTACCACAATATTCTAGGGTCCATCCTTCTTTGGAATTGGAGACCATATTTAAATGCAATTTGGCCTATACAACTTTTATTTTTGGATCTGCACTGAAGTGGGAGGATCTGAAGCGAGTTGCGGTAAGATCTATTTCTTTTTCTCCTCGTGGTTTCCCTGTGCTACAATCATTAAGATGATAGGCTGTATTACTATTTCTGATTCTTTAACAGGAGGGAAAGATAGCTTTTTTAACCTTAAAACTGATCAGAAAAAAGTTGGAGTAGTTGACCTCCAAATCCTCTTTGACAAGGGCAAGTAGACATTACTGTTTGTGGACCCTTACCTTAAAGTTTTTTATTTTACTAAATTCTCTATTTACTAAATTCTTTATCAGATCTGGAAAAGTTATGGAGAACAAAACTGTATTTGTTCTTACCATCCAAATAGGGTTCTTACTAGAAGACATATTCTAACCAATTTCTCCTGCCCCCACTGATGTCTTCAGATAAGGGAAACACGAAGCAGAATAGCAGAAAACTCATTAAGGGTTTGAATTACAAATAATGAGCAATAGCCAACCCTCTAGTCAGTTTTGGTTTTAGATCAAAGCCAGCTTTCTTTCATGTCCTAAGTCTTTTAGAATCAATAAACCAAAATGTTTCAACTCAAAAGAAAGATCTATGTAATGACTACAAGCAGAAAATGACAGACCCTGTGTAATCTTTTTCTTACAGCTTGGTATTATTGCAGATATTTCAATAATTTTCTAGAACCTTAAGATTCAGAATCTAACATATATTGAATGACTACTTGGTTTAGGTCAAGAAAACTCCTAACTCCTCCTTTCTTTGCTGTCCTGAAAGACAAATATACAGGCAGTTTCTGAAAATGGTCTTATTGCTCATCACTGGACATAAAATAATAGTGATGGTAAGAAAAACATCACTTTGTACTTTAGCCATTTTGAAGCAATCTTCCACTTGTGTTGAAGACCCTGGCCCCTCAGCTCTAGTGCTCCTTGCCCTGCAAGTACGTACAGAACTATGATCCTGATATACAGACATCATGGTCACAACTCCTTCCCATGTGTGCTATTTTACTTGTTGGCAATTTTATGATTAAAATAATAAGAAAACCCAGCAAGAGGAACACTAGAATATTATCTGATGTGATTAACAAAATGGCTGCTGTTTAATCTTGAAGAGCAGGTGGAGTTTGCAGAAGCATGCCTGATTTTAGCCAACCCTTTGTGCAGTGACTCATATGCGGAGGACACTTCAAACATCATGAGGTAAGAAGCTGGCATTGCGTTTTGCATGCTCCAGTGCTGATATTTTTCTACTTCTACTAAAAGCCCAGTGCATAGAACTAAATAGCAGATGTCATCTGTCAGAGCACCAGCTCTATCACCTTCAGGTTTATGCTTATTTTTTGCACACACTCTAATATGAAGGTGGATACAAGTGAAACTAGAGCATCATATATGCATACTTGCTTCTCTGTGTTCTTCTTCAATGTTTCACAGGTAATAGCAATCTGAATTTAAAAGGAAAGTGTACAAATAACTGAGAACTATTTAGATAGCACCATATAACTAAGATCTTCTTTTCCTCAAAAAGATGCCAGTTTTGAACTCTATTAGTACACTTTATTGGGATTTTTATCCTGTACTTCTAGTGAAATATTATGCATGATTTGTATGATATTGTTATGACCATTGGCAAGTATTTCCAAGATGGACAGCGTTAACATTAACATCTTTAACTACAAGTTATCTATGAGCACGAGCTTGACTTATGTTAACTGAAGTTCAACTATGATTATGGCAGTATATCAGTCAGCTATCCCAGGCTGGGACAAAGCACACAACACCCAGAAGTAAAGGAGGAGAGGTTATTTTGACTCACAGTTTTTATAGGATTCAGTCCAAAGTCAGCTAGTTCCAATTCAGAAATATCATGATGGATAGGCCTGATTGAGGACAGCTGCTCATCCCATGAAACAGCCAAGAAACAGGAACAAAAGAGAGGACCCAGGGACAAGAATATACCCTTCTAGTTCACACCCCCAGTGACCCAATTCCAACCAGGCCCTATCTCCTAAGAGCAATACAGCAATGAACTCATCAGTAGGCTATTCCACTGAAGAGTATAGCACTCCCTCATGATCCACCTTCTAAACATGAGACTTTTGGAGGACATTTTAGATCAAAATCATAACATTCTAAACCTAGCCCCCCAAAGACTTATGTCCATTTCATTATATAAAATACATTTAACCCATCTCTAAGAGTTGCCAAAGTATTGACAGTTCCACCATTACTAAAAAGTCCAAGTCCAAAATCTTTTCTGAGACCTCAGGCTAATTCTTAGCTATAATCTCTTGTAAAAATCAGAAAGAAAATCAAGTACTTCAAACATTTCCATTCCAAACATGATAGAATGGAATGGGATCAAAGGAAGTCTGAAACCCTGCAGGGCAAACATTAAATTTTGTAGCTCCGTGTCCAGTAGCACCCTGGGCAGGTGGTTGTAAGATGTGAGCTCCACAGGAGTTAAAGGGGTCTCCCTCTATGGCTGTGCTGCTTGCAGCTCACGTGGCTTCTCTTGAGCTAGTTCTGCTCCCTGCCTGAGGCTTTCCTCTGCAGGTGTCCATGTTCCTGTAGTATCCACTACACTTTCAGTTTAACTCTCACAGCTTTATACATTGCCTTCTCAGGGCCACACTGCCTTGCCTCCCAGACCTTCTTCTGAAATCTGGGTGGAAGCTTCTATGACCCTGTAGTCTTGCATTCTGCATGCCTGAAAAGCCAGCATCAATTGAATGATGTCAAGGTCTGGCAATGGTGGGATCATTAGCCAGGCCCCTTGGACCATGACTGCAGTGGCCTCTGTGTGCCTAGATGGCTGAGTACAGTGAAATGAATCCTAGAAAACCAATTTCCTAAGCAGTCCTTCTAGAGCAGGGGATGCAGAGGCTCACTTCTCAAATGAGAGCTTTTCAGTTTTAAATCCTTAAGTCTGCAAAAGGTAATGTCTTTTGCATTCTTGAAATATTTTCATGTCATCTTTCCTATTGTCCTAATGCAAGTATGTGGCTTCTTTTTATTGCACACAATTTTTTCTACAACCAAGCCTTCCATAGCCCCACTTTGCATGCATTTTATTATTGAACCACAAACTTTTCACATCTGATTTTTACTCATGCTTCTCAGCAGTACCCATCCCAAAACCTGAACTTAGGGCTGCTTTGTACTTTTCTTCTCCAGATTAATTAGTCCACTGGCCTTAATTTCATTCTCCACAAATTCTCAGAACATGGCCAATATGAAGACAAATATTCTGCCAGGATGTAGCATACATGGCCTCTTGGAATCATTGTTCCCAACTAAAACCTCCTGAGCCTGGCCCTTTACTCTTCACATTTCTATTAGCATGCAGCCTTCCGAAATCTGACAAGAATCTCTCATCAATCTGTTTTCTTTGCTTACCATATTCTAGAGCTTCTCTAGCCAGCATCTCCACAGCTTTCTAAATTCCTTCCCCAAACCAATTCCAAAGACTCGAACAACATGGTCAGGTAAAGTCACAGCAATGATCCCACTTCTCTGGTACCAATTTGTATATTAGTCACTTTCCAGCCATTGGGAAAAAAATACCCAATACACACAATTTAAGAAGTTTGTTTGGGGTCATGGTTTTCATAGGATTCAATTCAATTCTGGCTGGCTCCAAGGCAGAAACAGCACGGTATAAGATGCTAGTGGAGGACAGCAGCTCATTCCATGGCAGCCAGTTCTTTCTCTTCAGGCAAGCAGAAACAAAGAACAGAGGAACTGGGGATAAGAATATCCCCTTTCAGGTCATTCCCCCAGTCACCCACCTCCAACCAGGCCCCGCTTCTTAACAGCAAGTCAGATCTGAATCATCAGTGGAAAAATCTACTAATGAGCATAGAGTCCTTGTGATCCCATCACCATTCAAACACACAAAACTTTTGAGGGATCTTAAGATTTAAACCATAACAGCTGGCAGTGGTCTTGTGCCTAACCACATGAATTTCTGGTCCACAGAAGAAAATAAATATGCATAGGTGAAGATGATTCTACTTGTGGCAAGAAATAGCTGAGGACTTACATCATTTATAGTACTGTGAATATGAGCTAGATCTTAATTCCTTAACTCATAAAATAAGAAAGTTAAATTATATATTATACAGTCTGCTGCAAGGTATGGACAGCAAGTAAAACTCTGTTTTCCCCGTCATTATCATGTTTGGATCTGAAGGCTAAAACATGTGAAACCTTTATTTCCTCATCAAGAACTGGTTCCAGAAGACCACTGTCTTCTAAGACCAGTAGCTGACATTTCAATAAATTGATCTAATCTGACTTACTCACTGAAACAATGGGACTCTTCTGTATTTTTTTCCCCAGTACCTGGGATCAAACTCATGACCTTGAACTTGCCAGGCAGGTGAGGTTACACTGAGCTATATCCCCGGCTTCTGTATATGTTATTCATGGAACATTTTAGAAAACACACATTATATAATATACTAAGTCTTCCTCCACTTACACATCCATCATTTAGTCTAAAATGAATTATATAAAAAGTACACCATGGCATGTCATAATGAGCGTAATTGTGGTTTATGCAGGGTGCTCTCTATCAAGAACTATTACCCTAAGGCTAGAGTCATCATACAGATTCTTCAATCCCATAACAAGGTATGAAACATTCCAGCATAATTAGTCTCCTTATGTCTAGGTCTATGTAGCTAGGTGAACCTTACTACTCTCAAATGGATCTACAAATTAGAAAGATTTGCCAATCATAGGCGAAATTTGGAGTCTTATTAAGATTGTGAATTACTTAAAGATATAGCTTGGGGTCAGAATTAGAGGTCTGAGTCATTTGACCTAAGTTTACAACACTGACAAACCACTAACCACTTTAAAATCCTGAATTGTTTATTATCCCTTGCACTGACCCAGACACCACTTTTATTCTCAAAAGTGAAGAGCAAATGATATCAAGTAAATGAAATGATAGACATCCATCCAGAAGGACTTTCTTGAAGAATGTATATTCTTACCACTTGACTTGATTTCTACCATGAAACAGATTTTCCTGTCAAAGATTCCCAGCTGGGACTGGAGTACTGGAGACAACATCATCTGCTTTGCAGAATTAAAGCTTGGATTTATTGCCCAAGGCTGTCTGGTCCCAGGCTTGTGCACCTTTCTAACATCTCTATTTGTTGAGCAAAACAAAAAGGTAAACTGTGAATTTTGGCTCTTTCCCAGTGTCACATATATTATGATCAGAAATAGAAAAAACAAAGTTGTTTCAGGAAAGAAAGACATTCCCAATAAATGAAACTTGACCTCTGTTTAACCTCCGAAGAAACTGAAAGGGCTAGATAAAGATTCCAGGTACTTCACTGGCCTTGAGAGGTCACTTCTCTTATTCCTGCGGTGTTTATCTCCAAATCAGAAAGCATAACTCTGCTCCCTATCTATGTTCCAGAATGTCATAAGTACAAGTAATACTCATAATTTTTGAAGCATTTTAGTCATTGAGAGTGAAAATGTAAACAAAAGTTATATTAATGAATATGTAAAATATTTAAATGCAAATCAAATTAAGAAAAAGAAATTAGCATAATAAGAAATTATTCAAATAAAAGTAATGATGTAAATAATTTAAAACTTTTTTTCAGGTTATTTTAGGGACAGTCCATAAAGTAGCAATAATAGTGATAATGTGTTGATTTATAGTATGTGGGTTGTTTCCCCTCTATAATATTTTACATTTGTATCCCAGCAGTGGGTTGGCAAAGCTAATTATCTTGATTGTAAAGTGAGTTAGTGAATACACACCAATAATTTCCTAGTCCACAATCTTACCATCATGCTCTATGAACTTCTACAGCACAAAGGGCTATGAAATGCTCCAGAAGAGGGGCTCCAACCTTTTCCTGGGCCAAGTATTCCTTGCCAAAACACCCTCCAGAAAATAACATTTCTTTCCATTTTATTCTGAGTCCACATTGCCATTTCATATGCTCGATGGCCCTCCTAGCCTCTTTTTGGTATAGACCTCTGTTCAAAACAAAGTTTTCACATCTTTTCCTATTCCTTCCTTGACGCCATTAAGGTAAAGTGAAAGAAGTAAAAGATGTTCTGGCCAGCAAAATGCTAACGGAAACAAACAGGATTCTTACATAATTTCTTCAGTAAATGTAAGGAACTATAATATATAGATAACAAGAAATGACCATTAGGCAGGAGGGAATGAATCTTGATAAGCATGACCTTTCTTTCATTTAGCAGTCATTATGTACGGCTGAAGTAATGGCTCGTAAGGATGTTTTCTTTGCCTGTTATACAGATAAAGAGACAGGGAGTTTCAACATACTGCTGTAATGACTGTGACTTTTACACCCATGCCTGGATGAAACAGATAGAATGAAAATTCTATATGAAAATACTGTCTCCATGGGAATATAGAATGCAGAGATATAAAACAAATCATACCTGCTTTTCCTTTATTTTTAAATCTGAACTGTTAATCTTTTGTAGGGATAAGCACATGCCAATATTCATCACATGATAACTTATAGAATACAGGAGATATTTGTGGTCTAAATATATGGAGACAACTACACACACATGCATGCACACCCATAGTATGTATGCGTAGGTATATATATATATTTTTTCTTTTAATGAATTCTGAAACTCACATTGAGAAATCCTAAATTGGGAATATTCATTTTGCTGGTTTAGATTCTGTACCATTCCATGGACTTTGGTTTAGTGACGACGACTCCAGAGATTTGCGTCTCATTTTTCTCAAATCAGTCCCTCACTTTCTCTGTCTTGCCGTATCTCCATGTATAAAATGGGGCCATCAACCAATATGGTTTTTCTAAGTGTAGAGTTAGTATTTGTAAAATTTCCACTCTTATTAGAAGGTCTTGAATAAATGCCATGTTTTTAATTATATAAATTATATTGTGAGAAATTGTAGTCTAAATGGAATTTCTAGTTGGCCCTAGGTTGAGAGCATTACCTTATAACTTAAAATTAGATTAGATCCAATATATCTGGATTACTTAAGTCCCAGAGTCTTATACCCAATTCCACATTGTTCTACAGTTTTCCTTTTTGATCTTTTAAAAACTTTCTCAGGAAGGCTTCTGCATCTCCACAATTATCATTTTTATACTCTTTCAAAAATGGAAACATTTATATTAGAAGTATGTTATGGTTGGGAAAAAAATGTCTCTTAAAGGCTTATATGTTCAGAAGTGAAGCTTTCTGAAAGTGATTAGATCACAGGGTAGCAACCTTACCAATGGATTAATCCACTGATGAATTCAGAGCTTAATTTGTTGTTAGGAGGTGGGGCCTTGTCAAAGGAAGTAGGTCACTGGGAGTATGTCTTTGAGGGGTATATCTTTCATCTTGATTTTCCTGTCTTCTGCATCCTAGCTGCCATGGATTGATGAGCTTTCTTCTACCATACCGTTCTACTCTGTGTTTCTACCTTGAACCCAGATGACCAGGAACTGAATCCCTGAAACCATGAGTCAAAGTAAACCTTTCTTTCATACAGTTGAGGGTGTTTTGTCCCAGTGGGAAAGGAATGTGACTAACACAAAGCTCCAAGCCAATTTCTTTAGTAATTGCAACTTAAATAGTGATTTAAACTGCCCAGTGTGGGCAGCCCTCCTCATGAGAGGAATCCGATCTCAGAGATTGGGAAATGGCAAGAAATTCTGCTGAGTCTCAGTGTGAAGGAGGGGGATAGGGAAGGGTGCTAAATTGTCTGAACTAGGTGCTGCTTTTTAGAAGAGTGACTCCCAAATCCCAAGATCACAATCTGAGGAGAATTTCTGAAACATCTATAACTTCAAAGCAAAAATGCTCCAGTGAGGCTATAGGAATCTGACTTTCACCTGAGATTCTGGGATTAGAGACCCTGTCTTGCCTATTAGGTCAGTGTGGTGGAGAGTCTCATGGAAGCTTGTAGGAGGATGAGGAGGGCCTGACACACAGGCCAGAGAGAAGGTACCTCATAGGACTTTCTCTTCCATGTGCCTGTTGCTCTAGAAACCTACTGCCATCCTTGATTTTTACATGAACATTGCCATTGTTCAGGAAGGTTCTTTGAGTTCATTTGAACAAAAGACCTCTTCTAAGTCTGACAGAAGGCGGAAATATTTTTTCTTTGTAATATGTGGTTCATCAGTAGAGGACCAAGAGGTTTCAAAAGCAGTCTTAAATAGTCCCATCCAGAGAAAAACAATGTAGATTCTACATTATCCTTTCCATCTTACTGCTACTGACTCAGAAAACCATCTACCATGCTGAAATTAGGAGTGGACAAGACAGAAGAAGTCAAATTTCCAACAAGGAGACTTGGATGCCATCTGAGAAAAAATGAGACTTGGTGCATCCACCTCACCCTTAACTCCTTGGTGAAAATTGTTGAGTTTTAGTTCTGTCCTTTAAGTTTTTTTTTTCAGGTACACAATAGAATAACTCTCCTTCCTGGGACCTAAATGCACTGGAAACTAGTGGTATGTACAATTTGCATTCTAATATTCCTGATCCCATATTCACATTTCCCACACTCATGATTTTGTCTCCCAGGTTTCTCCTAAAGAGCGTTGGCAAAAACATTTCTTGAATGGCCTGAAGAATAAAATTCTGACCCAACATCTGTCTGATGACTTTGCTGGAATGAGTTTTTCTGAGGTTTCCAGGTAAGTTAGGTGAAATGCTTTCTCCATCCTTCACACATGACCACAAAGGTGGTCATGGAGAGCACACTGTAAAACAGGATTCAGTGACAAATCTGAAGGGGTCAGAAGGGATTACCCAGAGTCTGTGCAACCTAAGAGTTCATAATGCACTTAGGGCAGTTCTCCTGTGTCCCTGTCTAAGAGTTATTGGCAAGGCATTTGCTCACAAGTGGAAAATCTGTATTTGAGGCTTCCTTCCTCCACTGAGATGCTGGTCTTCTTCCTAACATGGAGCACAGTAGTGTGAGTCAGATTCTCCTGAACTAATGTCCTGCTTGTTCCTGTCTCCTCACAGCTCATTGTCTTCTTCCCTAGGCTCTGCTTCCTGAAGATGCACCTCATGCTGATAGCCATTGAACACAAGTCCCTCCTTAATGGTGGTTCCTGGTACCAGTTTGATTTGTCATCTTTTCTGTTTTTTTAAGGAGAATCTTCATGGTTAAGATTTTTCTAAAGATGCAGTCATAACTAAGAGTTTTAACATTGTTGAAAGCTTGCCTCTTGTGCACACAGGTTCTGCTATTGTGGAGCCTCTGTGCTATCCCTAAATGACTGGGGTTAGGATGGATTTCTCAGGAGGTAAATGCTTTACCTTTGTTTTTATGGCTCTGTTCTCTCATGAGCAGAGTAAGAAGCAATGGTCACCTTCACAGAGCTCTTTCTGCTAATGACATTACCTTGGAGGTCTTGACCATGAAACAATACTGTGAATTACTTATGATGAAAATGTTCCTACACTCTCTAGATTTAGAGAATGAGGTGCAAAATCTGACAAAATAAGAATTTGGCTGGCCTGCTAAATACAGTTTGCTGCTGATAAATGAAGGAAAGGGGTAAAATCATTAGGCCATTATCATTTCCTGGGAATCCTGATGGGTGTAGCATGAGAAGTAAGGGAAATTCATCACATACCAAAAAAAGAGAAACCAGGACAAAAAAAGTACATGAACATAAATGGGAGAAAAGGTAAAAAATGAATCAATTGCAGTTATAAAAAATGGTGACTGAAAGGGATAAGGAGTACCAAAAAAATAAAACAAAACAAAAACTATGATGTTGCTTATGTATGTTGTTTAGTGGAAAAATAGCTCAAGCTATGTTGGAATCTACAAATTCTGATTCTCAGGATGATTTGTTACATCATTTGTACAAGTAGAATGGAGAGGTCAATTCAGTTAATCTTTAACTCTAAGAATCATAGAATTATGGGAAAACATTCAAACTTCAGTAGCATCCAGTGATAGCTGGGCTATGAAGGTATGATTTTATATGAAAGATTGACAAGGAGAAAAGATCTATCTGAATAGAGGGATAGAAGGTGTAAAAGTTGTCTTGGCAAAAGAAATCAGTGGCCTACTGTAGAAGGAAAGTCATTAATAAGACAGTAATAAATCATCTGAATTTCTAAATTCTATTTGACAATCCTTCCATGCTCAAGAGAATCACACAATCCAAACTTATGCTCCTAAACATCTGCCCATCCAACTTTCTACTGAAAACAGATCATAGTAAAAAGGGTAGCTTTAAAATTATAAACCAGGCAATCTGGGTTTCAGATTGACTTAAAAGTTAATCAAATTTTAGTAACATCTTTGTCCTCCAAGAATCTGGACTATGCATGGAAACTCTGAAATTTTAAAGACCAAGATTACCAAATCCCATTTCTGACTTTGCAAAGTCAAAATCTCCAAGGGTGAGTCCTGAGAATTTTTCTGAAGTCTGTATGACATAGTCAATATATTCACTGACATTCAGGAATTAGTAGACCACACAGTCTAAAGATCTTTTCCAGCTCTAACATTGTAGGTGTCCATAAACTGTATTGAAATAACTGTTAATACAACCAGAAGCATGAATATTTTCTAAGCATCTAAATCCCACATAGATGGAAGAGGTCCTGGTGCTGTTTATACCTGGCACACATCTACTGTCAATGAAAGAGGGACCTGCTCCAACATAAATTTAACTCTCTCACGGAAAAGTCAGGTGAATCAAAGTGATTACAACTTGATTTTAGAAAGATATTGATAGCATTTTTCACAAGAGTGTAGGTTCATGACCCACATTGCAGTAGGCACTTTACATATATTAACTCTTAAATTCTCAAAATAATACTGGGAGGTAGGCACAATTTTTAGTCCCATTTTATGGATCAGGAAGTTAAGGCTCTGAAAGGTTAAATAATTTTCCAAGCTCACACAACTCCCAAGTAGCAAAGCTATGGTCTGCACTGAGTCTGACTCTGGGGACTGTGGTTCTAGTTACCACAGCCACTGCTAGTAGAGAGAACACCAGATATCTCAGTGGCTAAGCTTCAGGCCTGGGTAGTGAAAGACTGAAAGAAAACTTCTCTTTCACCATTCTTTGTTTCCTCTTTTAATTGATACACCTGAATAACCTCTAAAACTTGCAAAATCCCTGGATAATCATAAGGGGTTGTTATAGGAAATAATACTTTGCCTGCTGAGAGATGATGCTGATTCTGACCCTAGTCACATAATGTGATGAGTGTGCTCCAGTGAGAATGTTCCCTAAATAGAACGATTGGCCATGATTCACAATGGGAGTACAAACAACAATTTCAACTTGGATAATCCTCAAAGTCCACCTCCTCTCAAAAATGCAATCAGATACAATCTTCACAGCTAGAGTTCAGATCCCCCCAAAAGAAAGAGGTACATAAGTAACAATCATATGCTTACTAGTTAGTGAAGATCAACCAGTGGTATTTGAGGAGCCACAAAGCCATGTTCTTTCCCTTTGAAAGTCAAATCCAGTCATACCTCTAATTACTCTCAGTCAGCATATGCTTAGAAAATGTTATCCATTGTCTCCATTGAGAATCAACTGAACATAGCTAGCAAGCCCCATTCAGACCTTGTCAGAGGGCTTAAGAGGGGAGTGTGTGTGTTTGTGTGTATGTGTGTGTGTGTGTGTGTGTGCGTGCATGCAAGCCCTTTTACACTATGCAACTGAGGAGTTTCCTAACAGCAGAGTATGTCAAAATTAAGATGTGACATCATTTCAGTGTGAATTTTCAAGGAGGAAAAGAGTGTTTTCATCATCTAAAAAAGAAGCAAGGGAGTCCTCACTAAGCTAGAGGTATGAACTAAGAAGAAAAATAAAGGCAAGACATCCTGACAAACAGAGAGAAGTTTAGATAACTCAAAAAAGCCATGATGGGGTACTATATCAAGGCACAGAATAGTTGGAAATTTATTAGACAATATTAAATATATAAAACATATGAGAACAGAGAATCAAAATGTTGAAGTCATGTGGAAATAGAAATAATTCACATGGCTCCTGCTGTCAAAAATCTTGCAATCAAAATATACAAAGGTGAAGTCAAAATAAATGTACACTTTAAAAACCTGTATAGGTAAATAAAAGGAACCTTTGAATTCAGTTGATTGAGTCTGCCATTCATTTTAATGGCCTAAGGATGAACACCATTAGCATGACCACAAGACTGGCAACTAGTTGGCCTAGTTGCCATTTGATAGTCTCATTCAATAAGGCATCATATATTTGCATTGGCTGAACCACCTTAGATTCCTAATACGATATTAGGAGGAACTTCTGTTCAACTCAGCTATGAAGGCAGCTCAGGTAAAAATCAAGTTTTTACCTGGTTCCCCTCAGCATATTTAGCAGCAATCAAACAAAGAATTAATAGAGACAAATTCACATTTTCCACTGTGTTGACAGTGAAAGGAAATTGAATTCTATTAACTTGGCAACTTAGAGAAACTCTGGATAATGACAAAATGAAACATCAAATATTGCCACAGAAATCAGAGGGAAAATTGACTGTATTTTTATTTTCCATTTCCAGTGGTCTGATACTAAATCCACCTTCACAAGTGAAGCTGCATAAGAACACATTAGGGTTCTTTATTGCTGAATCTCCAAGAGAAGTCAGGAGGTAATTTTTTTATTACTTTATAGAGGGAAAGCACTAAAGCAAATACAACTTAATGGGAGGTGTACTGAGTCAGCACTGTGT
This sequence comes from Heterocephalus glaber, assembly GCF_053883595.1. NCBI lineage: Eukaryota > Metazoa > Chordata > Mammalia > Rodentia > Bathyergidae > Heterocephalus > Heterocephalus glaber. Next base: position 38,749,625 of record NW_028258308.1, read on the forward strand.
CTCCTTAGCACAAAGCCTCACATAAGTCATTCTTGGTTTGCTCTCATTGTCCAGAGCCTTCTTTTACTGTTCCAACTGTCATGGTGATGTGCAGAATCCTGAGCTAATTGAAAAATGTGGCTGCAAAAGTAGGAGCTGTCAGCACCCCACAGGTAATTGTAGTTGATATCAAGCAAACTTTAGCCCAGCCTCTCAGAGTCTGGCCAAGACAAGAGAAGAGGGTTCCATCACTTAAAGGACAATGCCTATTTGTACTTGACCAGGTTGAGAAATATGTTTTCCCACTGTGCACCCAAGACCTGAGAATCAGTCTTTCAAAGGTGAAACAATCCTACTGCTTATCTAGTTCAACTCCCTTTTAGGCCAGGTGAATGGATCCCAAGAGAAATTCAGTAATGCTGTCCAAAATTACAGAGCCATTTAGTGGCATTGCCAAACTCAACCCTAGGCATGCTGACTTTCAGCCTGAAAATGCAGCCTATATCTGACTGCTTGGTTGGTCATGAGCACAACACTTTCTGACCATTCCTTGAGTATTGCTTCCTTGGTGGATGGTTGGCAATTTAAAGTTTATTCATTCAGCATAATGATGAGGCCATGTAACTTTCTCTGTCATCTGTAAGTGGACTCAATGTGTTATGAATGACCCTTTCCACTTCAATGCAGGAAAATAAAAATTAATCTCAAGTCTTTAGGATACATTTGTCCCTTCTGTTTAAAAGTTAGTCTCCTCCAGGTAGATTCCTATTCTTTGTGCAAAATCCCAGTGTTTCACAATTTACACTTAATTAGTTCAAAATGTGAATTTCCTATCAGGAGTATTCTCATTCCTAAGATTCTCAGTCTCTCCTTGTCTTCAAAAATGCTATTTAAATGTGGAAGTAAACTTTTTCAACATCATGATTGTTCTTGCAGTGTACATCAAGTCCTTACCAATGTCATGTAGGAATGAGGTTCCTCCTTCCCTTTGCTCTGGGATTGTCACACTCTGCACCTCCCATACCAATAACAAATAAATCACTTCCTTCTGATTCTGGGTCACCTTCTATCAATTTGTAATGGAAATCCATCATCCCTGTTATAGCCTTTATTCTTGTAATCTGCAAACCACCCCCCTCCTTCAGTGTGCCTAGTCTTTGCATTCCTGATGTTACTCTACCCCCTCTACTGCTTGGAATTCGCCCTATGCACATATTGCTGACAGGGCTTGGGACCTGAGTGGATGCCCTTCCCCACCCAAGCCTGCTCACATAACCATGCTGCTGTCTCTTCTTCCATATTAGTTTGCATTGCTACCACACAGCCTTCCCAAATAGCCCACCTCAAAACCAAGGAAAGTGAAGCATCACTCTGTATCTCCCCATGCCCACTGCAGAGGTATCATATCTTTCTTTTCTAGCCATCCCTCACCAACCTGAAGTACTACCTGTATATTCAGGGCTGGGGGACTGGATTCTTTCTCAGGGATGGAGCTTTGTCTTTTTTAATAGCAGATTTACTGAGATAAAATATGAACAGTATCATATAAATACCATATCCATTTAAAGTGTAAAATTCAGTGGATTTTAGTGTATGGAGAGAGTTGTATAACTATCACAACAATCAATTTTAGAACATTCTTCCCAAAAAGAAAGTCCTCCAGGACCATGAGCAATCATTCCCCAGTTTTTCTTCCCTAGCTACACCTCTGGAGACCACTAGTCTAGGTTTTTGTCTCTATAGATTTACCTATACTATTCATTTCATAAAAATGGAATAATTCAGCATATTCAGACTTTTGTGGGTGGCTAATTCATTCAGCCAAGCCATATCATGTTATTTATTTTTAAGACTGTATAATATTCCATTGTATGGATGTTCTCCACGTTTTTATTCATTCATCTGTTACTGGATATTAAGGTTATTTCCACCTTTTGGATATTGTGTACAATACTGCTATGAACATTGAGGTACAAATATCTGTTAAAGTTCTTACTTTCAATTTTTCTGTGTACATCCTCAGGAGGGGATTGATAAGACAAATGTTAATTCTGTTTTAATTTTCACCATACTGGTTTCTACAACATTACATCATTTTATGTTCCTACCAGCAGTGTGCAAAGGTTACAGTTTCTCCACAGTCTTATCAACACTTTTTACTTTCTGTGTTTTTGTGTTGTTTTTTATTTATTTATTTATTGTATTATTTTTTTATTTTTTTGTGTGTGTTGTTTTTTAATAATAGTCATCTTAATAGTTTTAAAGTGATGTGTCATTTTTTTGGAATGAATTCCCTTAATCACTGATGATGGATGATGTTGAGCATATTTTCATGAGGATCTTATTGGCCAGTTTTACTTCTTCTTTGAGGAATGATCTCTTCAGATCCTATTGTAACTATGTTACTGTCTTTCTATCACTGAGTCTGTCATAGACAGTCTTTGTATACTCTAAACGCATGTTCCTTATCAGATATATGATTGGCAAATATTTTCTCCCACCTGTGGTTTGCCTTTTCATTTTCTTTACACGCTTTTTAAATTTTATGAAGTTCAGCAATGTGTTTCTTTCCCTTTCTCACTTGTGCTTTAGTGTAACATCTAAGGAGGTTTTGACAATCCTACAATTATAAAGATTTACACTGAGAATTATGTATTTTTGGCTCTTACAGTGAGATCTGTGGTCCATTTCAAGATGATTTTTTGTGATTTTTTTTTAAGAAGGGGATCCAACTTTACCCTTTTCAACATAGATACCCAATTGTCCCAGAACCATTTGTTCAGATAACTATTCTTACCCCATTGGATTGTTTGTGGCATTCTTGTCTAAAAAAAATAATAACATAAATGTGTGGGCTTATTTCTGGAGTATATATTCTAATCTTTTAATCTGTATGTTCACGCTTAAGTCAGTACCATTTTGTCTTCAATATTGTACTTTTGAAGTGAGCTATGATATTGGGAACTGTGAGTTCTCTGACTTTGTAATTGTTTTGTGAGGTTACTTTGATTATTCTTGATTTGTACATTTCCATATAAACTATAATTGTGTGTCAATTTGTGTAAGGAAGTCAGCTGGGATTTTACTAAAACTGTGTTGAGTTGAAAGGTTAATTTTGAAAGTATTGGTATCTTACCTATATTAAGTTATCCAGTCTATAAGCATATGATGTATTTACATCTGTTTAGGTCTTTAATTTCTTTCATTCAGCAGTGTTTTGTATTCCTTTTTTTTCCCATTTTTTTTTGTGCTAAATTCTTTTATTGGTACATTGTAGGTATACAACACAATTACATTTCTCACTGGGAATTGTACCTTTACATAATGCATCTTGGTTCTTATTTCTTCCCCATTCCTAGCCCTTCCTTCACCCCCTCCACCCTTCCCTATTTACAAAGACTTTATTTCCATTTTTGCCATTTCTCATCATTTTTCCTTTCCCTTCTTTCCTTTCCCCTGCCCCTCCCACTACCCCTACCCCTTTGGACTTTTTCTCCTATTTTACATTATCGATTATTCATTCTAATCATCAGTACATTTTAGGTATACAATACTATGACATTCATCATTGGAAATTTGCACCTTTCCATAGTCTCTCTTGGTTCTTATTTCTCACCCTTGCCCAGCCCTCCCTTCAACCCCTCCAGTCCTCCCTATTTACAAAGATTTTGTTCCTATTTTTTCATTTTCTCATATTAATCCCATTCCCTTCTATCCTTTCCTCTAGCCCTCCCACTTCCGTCCCCTTTGCCCCTTTTCTTCCTATTTCACATTACCTATTATACATTTAGTCCTTATTTACACTTTCAGTTTCTCACACCAGAGAAACTATTTGGTATTTACACATGTGTGTCCTATTTATTTCACTTAAGAGTATTGCCTCAATGTGCATCCACTTAACTATAAATGTCTCTAATTTCTCATTTTTTATGGCTGAGTAGTACTCCATTTTATAAAAAAAACCCCACATTTTCTTTATCCTGTCTCCAATTGATGGGCATTTGGGCTGTTTCCAAGTTTTAGCTATTACAAACTGCACTGCTATGAACATGGGCGCACATATATCACTGTGGTATGATTCTTTTAATTCTTTGGGGAAGATCCCCAGCAGTGGAATAGTGGGATCAAATGGGACTTCCAGTCCTAGTTCTTTGAGGTATCTCCATACAGATTTCCACAGTGGTTGCATCAGTCTACACTCCCACCAGCAGTGGAGCAGGGTTCCTCTTTCCCCACAGCCCCACCAGCATTTGCTATTGGTTGATTTCATGATAGCAGCCATTCTTTCTGGAGTGAAGTGGAATCTCAGAGTTGTTTTCATTTGCATCTCTCGAATGACCAGTGATGTTGAACATTTTTTCATGTATTTATTTGCTATTTCTACTTCTTTGTCTGAGGAATGTCTGTTCATTTCAGATGCCCAGGTTTGGATTGGGTCTTTAAATTTGGGAGGTCTGATCTTTTTTAAATTCTTTATAGATTCGAGAGAGCAGACCTTTGTCTGAGGAAGAGCAGGTGAAGATTTTTTCCCACATTGTGGGTTGTCTCTTCACACTGCTGGTGGTTTCTCTTGCTGTGCAGAAGCCTTTTAATAAGAAGAGATCCCACTTGTTGACTGTTTGTGCTAGTTCATGGGCAACTGAGGTTTTGTTCATAAAATCTTTTCCTACACCAATGACTTCAAGGGTTCTACCTAACCTCTGTTCCAACTGGTTCAGAGTTTCTATTTTAATATTTAGATCTTTAATCCATTTCGATTTTAGTTTAGTGCATGGTGAGAGATACAGGTCTAGTTTTAATCTTTGGCAAGTTGAAGCCCAATTTTTCCAGCACCATTTATTAAAGAGGCTATCTTTCCTCCAGTGAGGGTATTTGGCTCCTTTATTGAAGATGAGATGGCTGAGTGTGTCTGGTGTTGTTTCTGCATCTTCTAATCTGTTCCACTGCTCCTCAAGTCTGTTTCTTTGCTAGTACCATGCTGTTTTTATCACAGTAGCTTTGTAGTATAGTTGCAAGTTGGGGATTGTGATACCCCCTGCCATGTCTCTGTTACCTAGAATTGCTTTTGCTATTCTGGGTCTCTTCTTGCTCCAAATGAATTTTTGGATTGTGTTCTCGAGGTCTATGAAGAATGCTGCTGGTATCTCAATTGGAATTGCACTAAATCTATATAGCAGTTTTGGAAGTATGGCCATTTTCACTATATTAATCCTTCCTACCCAGGAGCCGGGGATGTCTGTCCATTTTCTGATATCATCTTCAATCTCTCTTTTCAGAGTGCCATAGTTTTCAGAGAAGAGGTCTTTGATTTCTTTCGTTAGGATGATTCCTAGGTATTTCAGTTTTTTGGATGCTATTGTGAAAGGAATTATTTGCCCTATTTCTCTCTCAGTGAGTCTGTCATTGGTGTAGAGGAAAGCTATTGATTTTTGTCTGTTGACCTTGTAACCAGCTACTTGACTGAATTTGGTTATTAAGTCTAGAAGACTTTTGGTGGAGTTCTTGGGGTCTTCTATATAGAGTATCATGTCATCTGCAAATAATGACAATTTGACTTCTTCATTTCCTATCTTTACTCCTTTTATTTCTTTCTCTTGTCTAATTCCCATGGCTAATGTTTCCAGAACTATATTGAACAACAGTGGTGATAGTGGACATCCTTGTCTTGTTCCTGATTTGAGTGTGAAGGATTTCAGTTTTTGACCATTAGTATGATATTGGCTGTTGGTTTTTCCTAGATGGCTTCTATCAGTTTGAGGTAGAGACCATCTATTCCAATTTTTTGAAGGGTTTTTATCATAAATGCATGTTGGATTTTGTCAAATGCTTTTTCTGTGTCTATGGAGATAATCATATGGTTTTTGTCCTTGGCTCTATTGATATAGTGTATTACATTGATTGATTTTCGTATATGGAACCATCCCTGCATCCCTGGGATGAATCCCACTTGATCAGGGTGTATGATCTTCTTGATGATCTTCTTGATGATCTTCTACATTCTGTTTTCCAGTATCGTATTAAGGATTTTTGCATCTATGTTCATTAGTGAGATTGGCCTATAGTTCTCTTTTTCAGTTGGGTCTTTCTCTGCTTTGGGGATCAAGGTGATGCTTGCTTCCAGGAATGAATTTGGGAGTATTGCTTCCCTTTCAATTTCATTGAAGAGTTTCAACAGTAGTGGCAGCAGTTCCTCTCTAAATGTCTTGTAGAATTCAACAGTGAAGCCATCAGGGACCAGGCTTTTCTTAGTTGATAAGTTTTTAATTACATTTTCAATTTCATTGGTTGATATTGGGTAGTTCAGAATTTTAGGTCTTCTTCGTTCAACTTTAGTAATTCATATGTATCTAGGAATCTATCCATTTCTTCTGTGTTGTCCATCTTATTGGCATATAGGTTCTGGAAGTAGGTATTGATGATACTCTGGATTTCTGCTGGGTCTGTTGTAATTTTACCCTTTTCATTCCTAATTTCATGGATTTGGGCCTTTTCTTTCCTTTTTCTGGCAAGGTTGGCTAAAGGTTTGTCAATTTTGTTGATTCTTTCAAAGACCCAACTCTTGGCTTCATTGATTTTTTGAATTGTTCTCTTAGTCTCCATTGCATTGATTTCTCCTCTGATCTTTATAATTTCCTCCCTTGTATGAGCTCTGGGGTTGTCCTGCTCTTCTTTTTCTAGAAGCTTGAGGTGCAGCATCAGGTTGTTTAGTTGGGCTCATTCTGTTTTCCTAATATGCATATTCACTGCTATGGATTTCCCTCATAAGACTGCTTTCATTGTGTCCCATAGATTCTGATACGTTGTATTGTCGTTGTCATTTAATTGAAGGAACTGTCTGATTTCTTCTTTAATTTCCTCTGTGACCCATTGGTTATTCAGAAGTGTGTTGTTCAATTTCCACATGTTTATGAAATTTTTTGAGTTTCTTTTGCTATGGATCTCCAATTTCATTGCACTATGGCCTGATAATGTACAGGGGATAACTTCAATTCCTTTGCACTTACTTAAACATGTTCTATGTGTGAGTATGTGGTCTATTTTGGAGAATGACCCATGTGCAGCTGAGAAGAATGTGTACTCTGATTTTGTGGGGTGGAACACTCTGTAATCATCTCTTAAGTTCATTTGTTCAAGAGTTCGATTGAGTTCTAGTATTTCATTACTTATTCTTAGTCTAGTTGATCTATCTATTTGTGACAGTGGGGTGTTGAGGTCCCCCACTACAATTGTATTAGTGCATATATGACTTTTCATGTCTGTTAGTATTTGTTTTATATAGTTGGGTGCACTAGTGTTTGGTGCATAGATATTTATGATTGTCATCTCTTCCTCTTGGATTCTTCCCTTTACAAGGATGTAGTGTCCTTCTTCATTTCTCTTAATCAGTGTTGGTTTGAAATCTACTTGATCTGCAAAGAGGATAGCTACTCCTTTTTTTCGGGTTCCTGTCGCATGGAGTATTGTTTTCCACCCTTTAACTTTCAGTCTATGAGTTTCCTTTTGAATTAAGTGTGTTTCTTGTATGCACCATATTGTTGGATTTTGCTTCTTGACCCATTCTGCCAGTCTATTTCTTTTGATTGGTGAATTGAGACCATTAACATTGATGGTTATAACTGAAACATATTGACTTGTCATTGCCATGACTTTTTCTTTTTTTGGGCTTCTCCTCCTTTACATTTAGTTTCTTGTCATGCCAGATGGGTTCATTCTGCTTTGCTTCCTGGGGTTGTGATCCTCAATGTCTGTTCCTAGGATATTGTGTAAAAGTCTTTGGAGTGCTGGTTTGGTATTCACAAAGTTCCTAAGGTGCTCTTTGTCATGAAAGTATCTTATTTCTCCATCCATTTTGAAAGATAGCTTTGCGGGGTACATCAATCTGGGTTGGAGGCTGTTTTCTTTTAGGGCTTGGAATATGTCACTCCAAGCTCTTCTTGCCTTGATGGTTTGTGTTGAGAAGTCTGCTGTGATTCTGATGGGCTTTCCTTTGTATGTGATTTGTTTCTTTTCTCTGACTGCTTGAAGAACTTTGTTCTTCTGTTGGGTTTCTGAAATCTTAACAATTATATGCCTATGTGTAGATTTGTTTGATCAAGGCTATTTGGAGTCCTATATGCCTCATTTATGTGTATGTCAAGCTCTTTTCCCCTGCTTGGGAAGTTTTCTGCCATTATTTCTCTGAAGAGATTTTTTTATGTCATCTCCACTCTTTCCTGTTTCTTCATTGAGCCCAATCAGTCTTATGTTATTCTTCTTTGCATCAGCTAGCAGCTGCTGGATTGATTTCTCATGTTCCCTTATCATTTTGAAGCAATTTTTCTTTTCCTGGTCACTAATTGCAATCTTATCTTCTATATCTGAAATTCTGTCCTGACATTGGCTCGTTCTGCTGTGTAGACTTTCAGTGGAGTTTTTCATCGCCTGGACATCTATTTGCATCTGTTTTATGGATTCCATTTGTTTCTTATGTTGGGATTCCATCATATTCCTCAGCTCCTCGCTAGATTTATTAATCATGTCTTGCACTAGGGGCACAATTTCTCCTGTTATCTGAGAAATTATTTCTGATTTCATTTTTTCCAGATCCCCTTTTGTTGCCAGTTCAGTGGGTCCAGGTTGTTGAGTATCAGAGTGTTCCATCTCATTTCCCTTTGGGGTTGCTGTAGGTTATCTGGAAGTCTGGTTTGGAGACTTATTTATGTGTTTTCTCATTTTGACTGGGGCGCGGGGCTGTTAGCACCTGCATGGATTACCTCCTCTGAGCTGGGAGAGTTGGGACAGGGGCCTGGAGCAGTGGTAGGGATGGTGGCCCAAAAGCCCTTTTCTGTGGGCTGGGAGCAGTGGGAGGGATGTTGGCTGGGAAGCCCCTTCCTCTGGACCAGGAGCAGTAGGATGGTGGCTCAGAAGTCCCTCCCTCTGTGCCGGGAGTGGTGGGAGGGATGGTGGCCCAGAAGTCCCTACCTCTGGGCCGGGAACAGCGGGACTGTATACCTTGGTCTGGTGGTCTGGTGTCCTCTGCGTCTTTGTAGTGTGAAACCCGGTGGCTGCCTGTCTGCAGTGGGGTGATTCGGTTTCTTCTGCATGGCTCAGTACCTCGGTAGTGTGTGCACAGACCTTCCTGTGTGCAGTGGGCTGATTCGGCGTGTTCCACGCGACTCCAAATCACTCTTATCTATTGTTTTTCTCAACTGAATGCTTCAGTCTAAAAAATAATTTTTCATAACTGAATTTAAGACTGTACTTTGGAAATCAAATCAAAGTTAACTTTTCTTGTATCCTATAAAAATGTAATTTTTCTTGTTGGGCACAATGGCACACACCTGTAATCCCAGCCTTCTGGGAAGATGAGGCAGGAGGATTACAAATTTGAGCCCAGCTTGGGCAATTTAGTGACTTCAGGAGATCCTGTCTCAAAAATAAAAACAAAAAAGCCTTGGAATGTAGCCTAGTGCAAAGGCCCTGGGTTCAATCACTAGTATTGCAAAGGAAAAAAAAAATTGTTCTTGAGATAATTGATTAGCTAACTAGGAGGAAAATCCAAGTAGAAGGACGTATCAATAAGAAAGAACACAATAATAGGCTACATGTGCCATTGTGTCATATGAAAATGTACTATGGTTTTGCTGTGCGAACTAGACTTTTTGTAAATAAACTATGATGCATACACATGCATACATTGCCATCTGTCATTGTATAAAGCAAAAATTTCTTATGAAATGAATATGCATCCCCTTTTTTGCTGTAGTACTATAAACAAACATTTTAAAGCAGAAGGTTGCTCAAATAGAAAGACACAATGACTTTTCTGTAAAAGTAAGCTCTGCCTTCATATTTGTAAATATGCCAAATTTTGCCAACTTCTATGACATGCATTTTACAGTATCTAGGGAATAAACTATTTGAACTTTTGTAATCTAACTTCTTGGTCTCATTGTAGTCATCATACTCCTTAGAATCTTTCATTCTCTTGATGATAGAATCATTTCTTCTTGTTACATTCTGATCCTTAGTCACCACTACTACCAAGCCCATTCCATTCCAACCAGAGAAAATCTGGTACTTAAATAGTAGGCCAAATCTCACTATTGTTGACTTCAACTTGCCAGGCGATGGCAGTAGAGTACCATAAAATGATCAAGGCCCTGTGGCTACAGCATGGCCTGGTGTGTGAATTTAAATCTGGAGAGTGAATTGTAGCCATAATGTGTCAAAAAGGAATGCCATTTTACAAAGAGGCTACTTGTTCCTATATGATTAAAAGTCATCATAGAATTTGGAAATCAAGACAATTCACTTTCAAACAAGACTTCAGAACTTTCCAAGAAATGACAAAACAAAAAACTTAATGAGTTTGGAATAGGACAAATTTCAGATGGAATATTTCATGGTTTCTGAAGCAGACGAAAAGTATCCCCAGTCTACCCCCTTCAAAAATTATCTCTTTCTGGAGCTCATTAGATTTTTCTTGTTCCTGCCTATTTCTCCTTCCTTAATATACTCGATGAGAATTCAGAGGACTTGAATTGTGACCACAGCCTTTCCGCTGGTTGGCTGTGGTTTCAGAAAGATGTATTACCTTCTGGGGTCTCAGTGTAATTGTCTCAAAAAATGGAAGTCCTCATTATCTCTACAACCCTTTCCAATTATGATTTCTAATACCTCTTTCTTTCATTACTTCCATTTTTCTAATCTAGACCCATACTAATGGTTCTCCATTTAAATTAATAATATAATATTATAGACCCGTAGACATGGATTCTGAATTGGTCAGTTCTTAGCTGTATAACTTTAATTACTTGAGTTCTCGGTGTGCTTTGTATTTCTTTGAAATGTCCACAATATTACACATTTTAGAGGGCTAAATGTTAATATTAGTACATAAAGAACATGGAAATTGAATATCATGAATAAAATACAGATAAAATAGGAATGGAAGGAGAAAATATTCCTAGCAGAGTATGCTTATTTCTGCCCATTCACTAATGTATTTTAGGTTCAGAGCATGAACACCGTTAGACTAGTCTTCAAGGTAGCAGGAGTAATTGTTTTTCGGCCCTTCTACTTAATGTAATTAGAAAAGTTATTGGGCAGGAACTTTTCCAGCCCCAACTGTATATTCACTGCCTGCTATTTCATGATTGTAGTTTCTAATGCCCAAGGATTTAGAATGTTGGTCCTCAACCAATGTGGAGAGGAGCTCATCAGAATCTCTGATGTGATGGGAGGAGGTGTAATTTGGAAATACCCTTAGGAAAGGTATATCCAAAGTCCTCTAATTCTTGTTCCCTGAGAACTGTGTTAGAGTCCTTATTAAAATGCTAATATTCTGTAGGGAAGGAGTCACACCTAAAGGAAAGCAGAATTACATAAAGGAAATTGAAGAGAGGGTGTGAAAGAAATTAGAAAAAGAAAAAAATGTTAAGAAATGGCAGATAAACTGTTGGGTATGTGTATGGGTTATGTTAATTCACAGATTTTTTTTTAGCATGACCCTGATTCACTTTTTTATATAAATATACAAGAATAATAATTAACCTCTTTAAGAGAAGAATCACCCAGCCCATGTCCCCTAGGAGGAGAGCCCAACCCAGAAGGCTGAACTGTGACTACCTTGATGAATCCACCAGCTCCACTCCTCAGCTTGGCTCACCTGAGCAGCCACTACCCTCCTGTTAAGTAGGAGCAGGTGTAGATATTCCAACACAATTCCTATTATTCTCTAAAGCAGAAATCAGAGATTATAATTTCTGCTGAAGTCCAATAAAAAGGAAAACAACTTGTAACAAGTCCATAAAGACTATATATAAATAACTGTACTCTTATGTTTGTGATAGTTACAAAGTATTTTTCCAATAGTAGAATTTTAGGGCTAAGGGTGTAGCTCAGTGGCACAGTGCCTGCCTGGAAAGCTCTAGGCCCTGAGTCCATTCCCAGCACAAATACAAAAGAAACACAATAGTATATTTTGTTCTTATCCAAGGACTACAACAGCTTCCAACTTGATTTCCCTGGTTCTGGTCTCTTATAGTGCCACTCCATGCCATTTTTCATATCTGTAATAATTTCCATGAAGTTCTGATCATAAATGGTTATATACACACATATTAGGGATGATCACAAATTGTGGTGAATGTTTAAATTAAAAAATGATTACAATAAAACACATACTGCCTTTAATCCCTCTCAAAATACTCCCCCTTGCTTCAACCATCCTTTTCCATTATTATCATATTCGGAGACAGTTTTGAAAATCCTTTTAGTTTCTTTAGTTATGCTGTTTATGGCTGCCTCAGTGTCCTGAATGAATTCAAAACAATTACCTTCTGTGGTCACTTTGACAGGGAAGAGCCAGAAGTCTCATGGTGCTAGATCTTATGAATAAAGTAGGTGAGGACACACTGTCATGTTTTTACAAGCCTGTTTTTATTGGACAAAAGCAGCAGCATTTACTGCATGCTTTACCATACCTCAAAAGACATTCACAAAAGAGAGCTTCCCAAATTGCCTCAGAAAGTGGCAAGAACAATGGAATAAGTGTATTCAAAGTAAAGGGGGAGGGGAAGGGGATTAATGGCAATGTATTTACTGTAAATAATTTTGTTTTACTTAAGCCACCATATTTTTTGATCAGCCCATGTGTGCATGTGTGTGGGTGTGTGTATATGTGTGTCTGCATGTGTAATAGATATGTGAATGCTTTCTCTATTTTTTTGGCTTGGTTTTGTAGCATTGCTGATTCTTTAGCTCCTGAAATAGTGGCTCTTATTCAGATTATGTGATGTCATTTGTAAATGTATCATAGTGATTGGTAAATTACTACATTTTGTAAATAATTGTAGAGATTTAGCTATTTAGAAAATTGGAACATATTCAAGATTATTTAAGTAATATATGCATTATTTTCAGTTTAAATGACTGATAAGATTTCTTGAGGGAGGTGGAATTATTTCTCTCCATATGGAAATCATATCTAAGGCATGTCTTACCATGGAGTCCTATCATATATGCCAGGGGAGGAAATGTTTTCTATTGCTTTTTAAAAAGTAATTTCTTTAAAATAAAAGATACACCTAATGCTGGACTTTTATTTCTTTCATATATTCACAGTTCTCAGATATATGCTCTTTCCAATATCTAATGCTTTATCCAGAAATTTTCTTCAGGATATTCATAGAGAAGTTATAGTAAGCTATGGCAAGATATTATCAATCTACCTAAAGTGTTAAGCAAAAAGCCATTCCAAATTTTCTGACCTAAAATATGAGAAAATAATTGTTAGCACGCTACCAGCTATAGGTAGATAATGATAGATTTGAGAGATAAAAATATGGATTAATAAAATGGTCAAACTAAGAGTGAAATCAGAGACAGTCCAGATGCTTATCTGCCACCCTAAGGGAGGGATTTTGTCTTCCTGTTTTTTCTCTACTTTTTCCCTCTAGTGTTTTAAGCAATATTGAAACTGGGGGTAAAGGTAACAATACAGTGTTGCAACTTCTGTATGTTGCAGTCTGCAAGAGAAAACTGTTAGACTTCTTTCTGAGGATCATCAGAATGATTGGATTTAGGGTTGAAAGAGATCATTTGGGCCAGTGCAACCTTGATCTTCAGGCAGTCAACACCTAGCCAGAAACTTCACCAATCCCTACCATGTCTGCATATATTCCCATGTTAGGAGAGCTTTCAAAATTACAAAAACTATTAATATATACACAAGGGAATATTATATTATATACATATATTATATATATTATATACATATTGTAATTATGTATTATATACACAAGGGAATATAATATAGACACAAGGGAAAATTCAAAGTGTTAGCAGAAAAGTTTGAGAGATTCACACAAGCACTAACTTTACCTATTTAACCCCACCCTCACCCCCCTTTTTAAAATATCTGGCACATATTGTTGGCTGGAAAGTTACGCTTTCCAATAGTTCTGTTGCTCCAAAGCCAGTTTGAGAATGTTGTCTTTTACATTCCAGAACTCAGTTTCTATCCCTTGTACTAAACTGGCCAGCCTTGAAGACTGGCAGTTGGTACCACTACTAGTGTTCTGTCAGATTTTTCCTCAGATCTCCCCTTCCCCACCTACTCCTTCCAGGACTAAAGATAACTAGGAAACATCAGTCAACCTGAAACCCCCGGAAGCCTCCATCTGTAAAGGTTCGGAGGATTATAGGTAGGGAACAATCTTACCAACAATTGCTACTGATTTAAGCCAAAAAAAAAATCACTTGTCCTAAGGATGCTCTTCTTCTTCCAGAACTGTGTTTTGACTCAGTTGCGAATTACATCCAAAGAATTGTGATAACAAGGTGATTCTGTGGCTCTTTCTATCAGCCATTGTTCAGAATGAGATATTCTGTGGGTTTAAAGGTTTATCCCATACTGATTAGTCTAAGTATAGAAATGATATTTAAGACCAGAGGAAAAGGTCACATCTTCTTTATTCACTTGAGTGAGCAGGGGCAGAGGAATAGAGGTGATGACAATTTGACTTTGTCCCCCTCCTTGGTAACTTCTGCTCAGTCATCTCCCCACCTCTGATCATTGGGTCATCAATTTGAGGCAAGCAAGCAATGCAGATCTTTAAAGAGTGAATGATTTACAGAGTTTTTTGTTTGTTTGTTTGTTTGTTTTTTCCAGTACCAGGGATCGAACTCAGGACCTTGCACTTGCCAGGCAGACGCAGTGACACTGCAAATGAGAAACACTAAAATTTCAAAACATTTTCCAGTATGTGATTTTTTAAAATCACAATATCAAGTACCATTTCTTACTGACTGACATTGGCTTCCTAACCCAGAATGTCGAAAAAGTATTCTTGGGTTGAATCAGAGTTTCAGAAAGTGAATTGCAAGGTTAAATAGCAACACATTCATGCAGAAAGGAGTAATGGCTTATATATAACATTTTTCCTTCTTAAAACAGTTTCACATTGCTGATTCAATCCACAAATTTCAAACAATCTTCCATCTATCCTTAAAATCACTATTCAAAGTCATTACATTATTCCCATTTGGCAGAAAAGAAAATGATTTGTATTAGTTTAAGTTTTAGAAATTCCCAAATGTTTTGATATGTGTTCCCTATAAGGAAAATACTCTTCAAAATTCAGAATTAATGATAAAGAAATTCTTGAAGGAAAATTAAAGTATAAACCAGTGATGTCCAAGGAGAATGGGTTGCAAGCTGACCAGCATTTATAGAAAGGAAATGACACTTGTGTAGTGCTACTTCCTTAGTGTCCTGTGCTGGCTCTAGACCATTCTTGTAGCTGGAGGGCTCCCGAGGTGCTGCCCTCCTGAATGAGACAGAAGGATGATGCATTTGCAAGGTGCAGAAGTAACTTAATAGGCCTTTATTTTCATGTCCTATATGGATTTTAAGTCCTCACACTCTATTCTTGTAGAAGGATGTCAAAGTTTGTTGCACCTCATCCTCTTAGACTAATCTGTAGCTAAAGATCTCCATTCCCTTTCTAGTCAAGAGAATGGAACTATTTCAGCAAACAGGAAAGGTTCAAAATCCCCTTGTGAGGAGATACCATGCTAACTCACTAACAGGGCTGTGCTATTTCAGGGTCACCAAAAATGGCAATGAAGAGCAAGAAGGAACTGTCTGGTATGGGAAAGCAGGATTCTTTTTCAAGTGGATACAAAAACACATTAAGCTACTCAAGTTTTGCTGTCAGGTAAGAACCTCAGAGAAGGCTGAAACTATGCTTTCCTGTGAATCACTCACCAACAAAATTTTTACTTGCATCAGAATATTTGTTTCATAAGTTCCTACATAGAACAATGGAAATATTCCTCACCAAAATGAATTTCTCTCTCTCCCATACAATTAAGTTAAGCAAATATACCTCTTCCCACCAGTTGTTGCTCTGATCATCTATACCCATAACAACTGAAAGTTAAGTAACCCAGTTTTCTTTCAGCTTAACATCAGGGACTCTAGAAATCAGGGTTAGGGCCAAATTTTAGGTATTCCCAAATAGCTTTTCTATGATCAGTACATCCTCTATTTCCAATAGATTGATGTTTGAGATTGCCTAGCTTTTTGCATCTGAAAATTAGGGTCAACAGATCCTTCCTCCCCTGCTGTCTTTTCTCTACAGCTCTTTGGTACATTAAAAATTCTACTAACCAGGAAGCAAGCTTGGAGGTGGAAAGTGATCTCTTAGTTGTCTTAGTTAATTTATAAATAAAAGGTCAGTCCAAACATTTATCACTTCAAAATTACTGTAATATACTGGCCACATTTCAGTTTAGTAGGTATAATGTAATAGTAAAATCTTTAAGGATTGATAATTGTGATCGTCTAAAGAAAAATAGTATATTATCAGTAAAATATAACCACTGTGCTCTAACATCACATAAAACAATGAATACTTTTTAAATTTTTTAAATGAATTTTAAGTATTTAAAATGTTTGTCTGATTCAGCCATTCTGCATAACAATATGGAAGTTTTTCAAAAAATTAAAAACAGAACACCTATGATACAGAACAATCTCATTTCTGTGTATTTATCCAGAGGAAATTAAATTGATACTTCAAAGAAATTTCCAAACTTTCATGCTCATTGCAGCATTATTCATAATAGTTAAGATATAGAATTAACCTTGGTGGCCATCAAAAGATGAAAAGACAAAATGTGATGTTGATCCATAGACACTCCATGGAGTATTAATCAGTCCTCAAAAAAGAAGGAAACCCTATCATTTGCAACAAAGTAGATGAACAGGGGGACATTATGAACGTGAAGGAAGCCAGACACAGAAAGACCAACACCACAGATCTTACTTATATCGGGAATTTAGAATACAACTCCTAAACACACATAGTAGGATGGTGGTTGTCAGGCATCTGGGTGTGGATATTAGTAAGTGCTCATTAAATATCCCTTATTATTTCAATAATCAGTTTTTATATCTTGGAAAGTGAATGAAGTAGAGGTGAATAAGCGTAGAGCTTTCCAAGGGAATGGATTTTGAAATAGATCTTTTACTTCATCTTGTTTGTGATATAATTTACCTCTTTCTTTTAACCTATGAAGAATCATATTTCTGTTTAACTGAGAATTCTGGATCTGTAGGTCTGGTTAACAGAGGTTACCCTATACCTTACCCACGGGTAGGGTGGGCATCTAAATTCTGAGCCACCAAAATGCCAGCACTTCACAGATGCACTTTTTAAATGGACTACAAAAGTCTAGGACTTAGATTTTCTGCCCTGTCTTGCCTTTCATTCTAGAGGTTTTGAAACTAGATGAGGTATTTTGTGAGAAAGGACTAAGAATTAGTTGAAGAAAAGGTTGTAAGGAATCTCAATTCAGAGTTAGCCTCATTTCCAACAACTAAATAACTATCAACTAGCACGGGATTTGCATAGTTTTCCCTTTAAAAATACTTGGTAAATAGGTATTTATTGTGTATTCTCTATGCTAAGTAAGCATTGAACCAGATGCTTTTGTAAACATAAAAATCATGTTTCAGCCTCCATGCAATCTAGTCCAATAAACAAGATGAATCCTTGTAAAATAAATTAGATAGTGAATAAAACAGCATTTGTTCAAGTGCTACATTGATGGTTATGGCAAAAGCTCAAAGGTGGAAGAGGCTGATGCTGGATAGATTAACCCAGAAAGCTTCCTATGTGAAGTGGGATTTGGAGAGGTGAGACAGAGTGGGAACCTGAACTCCTATGAACGATGGGACATGGAGAAGGCATGGAGAAAGTTAGTGCCTCCCATGAACCAGCAAGTCAGCTTCTCTAGAGTGTTGTGAGAAGTAACACCTCATATTTCTCAAGAACACATTTTTGGCTATTGGTCTTGTGTGTGTGTGTGTCTGTGTACATTATGTTTATGTTAATGCAAAGTTGTTACAAAAACATGATTCAAATTTGAAAGTTGTTTTGAGGAAATAAAGACAACATATGTGATAACACATAAAGTGCTGCAGTCATGTCTGATTTCATGAATTCTTTCTCATGTCTTGTCTATGGTAATGAAGGACTGGCTAGTCATGAACAACCAGGAGCCATGAAAAATTCTTAGATGTAATTTTAGGCATTCAATTTCCTTGGCTTTCCTCATTATTTTCAATGTAGCTATAAAAGCCAAGTAACTCAACTTGCTGGTATTTTCCTCATTGTTTTCAATTCCTCTATTGTCTGTGATAAAGAATGATCTAAAGTGGATATCTAAGCAGAGATCAGTCCAGGGGTACGGGCTCATCTGAAGATCTGGTTTACCTGCCCTAGATCTGGTTGAGGATCTCTCAGTATGCTTTGAAAGTCACCAAAAAAGCCCAGAAGTCTGATCATCTTTAAAATTGGACTTTGCTTTCTGTAGTTGTAATTAACCATAGTTACACACAATTCACAGATATTAAATGAAAAATTCTGGAAATAAATTTCATAAATTTTAGGTAACTTATTTTAGCATAGTTATAATTTTTCTATTTGTTTATTATTTGTAATCTCTCACTATGTCAAATTTATAAATTAAACTTTATCATAGGTATATATGTACAGAGAAAAAAAGCATAGTGTATATAAGGCTCCATATTATCTGTGTTTTTATACATCCATGGGGAATTTGAGCCCATCCTGCATGGATAAAGAGGGACTGCTGTGTACACTTCACTAGATAAGAGGCATTGGAGGATGAGTTTCTGGTTGGTTTGATTTCCAGGGCAAGAATAATTCCTGATAGCAAATTAGGGAACATACATCTCTGGTAACGAGTGTAAAATAGACTGGATGTCTTAATAGAGACAAGCAGGCATTATTGGAAAAAATGTAAAATGTGTGTTGTGTGCTATTTATGATCATTTTTGAATTACATTCACATCCCCAAACCAGAATGTTATTTATAGTTTTGCTGACAATGGCCTCAAAGCTATTAAAGATGAAATCTTCTGACCACCAGTGGGTTTTCCAGTAAGTTCAGAAGCTGCCGGCTTCTATTCTTACAGCGCTACAGACAGCTCTAACTTATAGACAGCTCTAACTTACAGACAGGTTACAGATCAACATTTCATTGTATCCTTGGTGTCTTTCTTTTCCCATAGACCGAGCAGGGTTATAAATAGTAGTTAGGCTCTCAGACAGGTACAGGGAAGACTGTTTAATAGATGGAAGTTAAATTCATATTTGTTGATGAATGAATAAACAAATACTACCTCTATTCAATTGAAGTCTATCCTTGAATCAAGGGTTCATGTGATACAAGAAAGAGAAGGTGAATACTTTTTACTTCTTTTCAGAAAGATGAAGTTAGACCGGTGCAAAATTGCATGAAAACTGCATCCCCTGGCACCCCTTGCTTTAGCTTTCCGTTTCTTTACTGTGATCATTCTACTTTGGATGAGCTCAGGAGAGTTCTATACATTTTACTTCATTGCCAATTATTTACTATTCCCTACCTCTTTTTTCCCAAAATTCACTTCTTTTGTAAAACTGATTTTAATTAGATAATAGAAAGAAAAGATTCAGGTGCAACCATTTCATATTATGTTGTGGCTGACCATAACCACTCTAAATCATTCATTCTTTTAAAAAATAGTTTTTAAGCTCAAGTAAATATTGAAAGAAGTGTAACCAGAGAAGCAAGAACAGGTCGAAATTTCCAACCAGCTTGCGATTGACCTAGGCCAGGAAAGGATACCTTTTTTGTTTGTTTGTTTGTTTATTTGGTACCACGGATCGAACTCGGGACCTTGCACTGGCAAGGATACCATTTTTAATAGCAAGGCATGTCATGTTTGGGTATGTTAGTCTTTTCCCTGGAAATCTTCCCTCTGAGTCTGTGTAAATCAACTCTCACAAATCATATTGAAATCTAAATTTCTCACATGACTTCCCTTCCCCACTGTCTTAGTGATACCTGTGAATGAGATCATGTTCACAATATCAACCTCATTTTCACAGTCCTTTTAGAGATACCACAGACTGTGCATATTATTTTCTCTATTTCTCACTGTTCAACCCAGCCTCAGTTCTCTAAAGACCAAGTGGTCCTTAGGCACAAACGCAGGCACAAACTGTAGCTTCAAAAGCAGATCCAGGCCTCAGATCCTCATCCTCTTTATTCTTCAAGCTTCAATCTCTTTATCTGTGAAATGGAGATAATATTAGAACTTGATTAATTGAAACTTTGTGAGGATTACACTGTAAGAGACAGATTACATTCTTATGTAGTGCCTGATGCATAGTCAAACACAGCAGGTGAAAATGGTCCAGGTTGCTATGGATGTTGGAGCACTCTTCATTCTCCCGTCATTATCTTTCTGGCTCTTGGATTGTCAAGCTTTCGCAATCAGTCTCAGTCACATTTGGGGGAGCATATAGTTCAAGACCTCTCAAGACTTCATTCAGTGTCTCCTACCACCCCTCACAGCCTGTTGGCTGGTGAAACATATGAGCCTGGCACAGGGACTTCCCCTAGGCTGAGGCCCTCCCGCTTGGGAGCCTGTCTGTGGCTTGCCACTCTCCCCCAGAACTCTTCTGCAGGCAACTCTAGCTCTGTCTTTGTCTATTTCTGCACACCCTCCAGCCGCTGAGGCCATAGCAGTGCAGTTGCCTGAGCACAGTGCAGCCCACCCAGAAGGACTGCTGGCCACAAGCAGCCACCCCTATTGCTTCTCTTCTGCCACCCCTATGTCCAACCTATATAATTTATGACAGACAGGACTCTGAGGCCTCAGTCCCTGTGACCTCTCGTTTTCATCCCCCTCCACCACACACACCGCACTGTCCTGTCAGGAAAGGAAACAGTCCTTTTCTCCTTTTCATGTCTGCTCACACACTCTACTGAAATCTGGGCCCCACGTGATTCATCAAGAGAATCATCAACCTTGGCCTTGGTTATGTCGGAGAACTGGCTCCAGGGACCATCCATGGGCAGAAGATCAGATGTGGATCATCACACGTGACTTTTCTTCATTTTCCAAGTCATGTCTGAGCTTTCTACAGAAACTGATCATACTAGATTATCTGAGCAGTTACCTCATTCCCTTTTTTCATACTGAACATTTAAAACTACTTTCTTCTAGACACGCATAGGCTTTTCTATTTAAAAATCATACAGCTCAGTCAAAGCATTCTTTGATTCTATCATTCATATAGGCTTACTGAGTGTGCCCTGACTGTAACATTTCAAGTCATGTTCTAGAAATCTAGGCACCTGGTTAACACAGCATAGTTCGCATTTCATCTCCAGTTTCCTTAGCTTAGGAAAGAGCCCTTCTGCTTCCAGTTCTATAGTATCCTATCTGACATTCTATGACTTCTAAAGATATTTTCATCATTTTAATTGATGTAGTTATTTGGGTCCACTAGAATCACTATCAGAAGTGTGTGTCTGCCATGAAGTTTAATAAGTATCTTCATCAAGACTCAATACTAAGACTAAAGAAAACAGACAAAAATGTCTCCATTTATAGAGATAAAGATAGGATAGTACTAGGTATAGATTTAAACATATATATGTAGAAATAATATTTTTAATCACAATGGACCTGAGTTACAAAGGTAGATGAGTTAGGGTGGCAGAGAATAAAGGAATCAAAATTGGGAAAGAATGAGAAGATGTTTTCTTTTAGAACCTCTACTGCTTTTTTCATTCTTATTGTGTATATCAGACAAAAATCAGATTTCTGAGAAGCAAAGTGCCACAACTCGAGCAAAATACACAGTAGTAATTCACTGAGCATATATGGAGTAAATTCTTCAGACTAATAAATAATATTTTATTATTATTGCTTTACATAGCTTCAGGTTTCATAAAAGCATCAGAGCTGTACCATAGAAAATACAATATATTTCCTCAGTTACTCTACTTTCCCCCACCCCATCCAGCTTAACAAGCTGTAATAGAGGAAGGATAAAAGCACATCTTAAAAGTCTCTGTGAATCTGTGGACAGATCTTAAGAAAAATGGATTCAAATTCTCCTAGGAGTTTTGAGTATGGAAATTTTCATTGATTGGCTGGGTGGTAAGATGGGGAAGCAGCTCTCACAACAAGGGAATGAAAATTATACTGGAATGACTGATAGTTCACTGAATGTATATATTTATTTGTAGTAATTAGTATTTGCATGCTTTCATCCTTCATCTCAGCTATGGTCTCCTAAAAGGAAGGAATAGGACCTTGTCTGTTTAGGGTCATAGAGGAGACCAACTTGATAAGACAAGGTGAAGGTTATGGGAAGTTTAGTCACTGTTTCTAATTAAAATCTTTCCAAGGATTAGAGAAATGAGGTACATGGTTTCTAGGAGAAAAAAATGTAAAGTAGATAAATGCCTTGGACTTTTTGTTCTGTGTTCTTTGCCTCTGTATGATACCTCACCATCACTGTTCTCAGAGGCTCAGTCTCCACTTACTGACTTTCTCTGACAGTATCTACTATGGAACGAACATTCATTTGCAAAAACAGAAATATAGCATATTAACCTTTCTAAAGCTAGCTAGCTCTCTCTATAGATCAAGTACTTTAGCTAAGGAATGAAGCCTTGGGGCCTGGGATTTAGCTCAGTGGTTCTGCCACCTGCCTCGCAAGCACAAGGTCCTGTGTTTGATCCCCCTGTATCAAAAAAACCCAACCAACCAACCAAACAAACAAACAAAAATAGCTATAAAAGGAATGAAGCCGTAAGTGAGGAATTTTGAGTATCAACAGAGGGAAGACATTATTTTAGGTGATTATTCAGGAAAGACCTCTTAAATAAATCTAGAATAACTCCATAAGGCCCATTGCATGCTATGATGTGTTGGCTTTTAGGGTTCAGAAAGAGCACCAAAACCTCCAAGCTCTATGATTATGGATGGCAGGAGTACCAGAAGTGGGTAGGCCAGGGTCAGATCTCAGCTCTGTGATTTTCCTGCAGGCTAACCATGGCCTTTATTGTCCTATGGCTCTGATTCCTCCACTGTGAAGTAAGTAGTATCATTGTTATAGGGCTGATGAGGGGATTGAATGTAAGACCTTTAGGGATGTTCCTAGCACTTAACAAATGTTAACAGCTACTTCTACCCAGAGTACAAGGTTGTCCCACAAAATAATTGAACCCATGGTCTTGGGGAATCACCTCAAAGCAGCTTTCATTTGAAATGGTATTAATGTTCTGCATTTATACTCACACCATTAGTATAAGCAGGAGAGATAGATAACTTAGAGGTAAAAGTCATTTTCAGTTTAAATCAGAGGGGTGGCAGAAATGCAGCAGAACTCACCCATCATAACAAGAGAAGTAGACCCAGTTCCAGTCCCTCCAAGAAACAATGTGACCTTTGCCTACTTTGAATCATTTCTTTTTCTAAACCCTTTCTCTGATGCATGAGAATTTAAGAATTCCCAGCCTACATTAGACTCATTCTTGGCTTCCAAAGACCTTGCTGGCTCTGACAGTGAAAGTCAAGGGCAGGACCATTACTGTCCTCCTCAACTCACCATTAGATACAAAGACTATTTACCCAATAGACTGCTGGATTTCATGCAATTTTTACAAATTTTTAAAATATAAACTTAGGAAGAACAGTTGAGTTTTGAGCCTATAACTGTCCCCATATATTTGGGAAACTCTTTCTTGCCAAGAAAATGTTAAGAAAATATCATCATTAAAAATAATGGGCCGAGGATTTAGCTCAGTGGTTCCACCACCTGCCTCGCAAGTGCAAGGTCCTGAGTTTGATCCCTGGTACCAAAAAGAAAAAAGAAAAAAAATACTCTTGTCCCATTCCCCTTACCCTCCCTTCCACTACCTGTCCTGTAGCTGGCTGAGTGGGCCCAAAGGAGTCAGGCACAACTGCAGGGCTGCTGGGTAGCCTCACAACTTCACAGCTATCTTTAGGACATGCGCAGTGATCGAAACAATAAAATATTGTTCATTGCTTCTACTCCACAACCAATTAGGTCAGCTGTAAATATTGGAATTGCTTAGTAAACATGCTGGAAGATTGTGCTGACTTGTTAATATAAGTGAAAATGTAATTAGATTTATAACACTTTTTTTCCAAATGATAATTTACAACAACAACAAAAGAAGAAAAAAAATCTCTTGCAACCTGCTGAAATATCATTATTAAAATGCACATGAAAAGTCAATTATGCCAGAGGGAGGTTTTTAAGAGAAGTGAGTTTTTTATACCCTGGGATTACACCACAGGGATTACATATTTCTTATTTATTTATATTTTTCCCTGAGATCTTTGCTGATGCCAAATGAAAAGGAACAGATATTTTACTTATTTCCCTCTGAAATATTGCTGTGGATAGCACTAAGAAGTAAACTAAATAAGCTCCCTGGAAACTCACTTTGTTCTCTTCAAAGTCCCAAGAAAAGCCAAGTTGTCACCATTCCTTTTTCTTTACAAGCCTTCTTTATGTGACGTCATATTCCTTAAAATATTGGAAATCAAATATTTTTTCTAAATGCTATTCTGATCTACACTCTTAGGGAGTAGATCACCACGTGGAAGTCTGAGGGGTGGTCCTTGTGTAAAGGCCAGCAGTAGCCCTTCATTTTCATTGTAAAACCTGGAATTTCCTCCACTTCCAGGATTTTAGTTGGAGCACAGCTCAGCCTTCAGTCCAGGGTGGCAGAGAAGGACAAGACACCTGTGTAGCCAGGGGCACAGGTCCCACATGGGCCTTAACTGTTCCTTGGTGCCTGTGCTTCCTGGGGGCAGGAGCCTCTGCGTGTCTGGCAGGACCCTGCCCTTCCTCCAGAGGTGCACCTCTTATTCCAGTTCCAGTCTTCTTTTGATGTGGGGAAGTGGGGTTGCCAAGAATCAAACTCTGGGTCTTGAGCCTGCGAGGCAAGTGCTTGACCACTGAGTTACATCCTCAGGCCTCCTAGTTCCAATCTTATCCCAGCCAGGCTGCTAGTCTGTACTTTCTGGCTTCTTTCTAATGAATTCAGGTATTATTCTATCCCTCACTGTGTTTATAATACTACACAGAGGGAAAAGCAACTTAAAAATAAATCATAAAGCTGCTTATAAGTTTGAAATAATCTGCCATTTTCTGTCTCAAACATTCCCTAAAACGTTCAGTGTAAATAATGGGTGGAAATTTGTAATATATATTTGCAGATAAATTAGTCGTTGGGAGAAGATTCTGGTGTTGCCATATAAGAATCAGTCAGCACAGTAAATCCTGTATGCAGATGTGATTTACCTTGTATATTTAAGCTTCATACATAACAATATATACTTAGCATATAACAATATATACATACATTACTGATATCCTTATATATGGAAAGTTCAACAAAAGCCAAAATTGGGGAGTGGCAGAGTTTAGACGTTTTAATTCAAGGTAGTGTGTTAATCTAATCTTGTAATCGAAAACACAGTAAATGGTCTTCTGATATAAGAACGTTCAGTTTTTATTTATTAATTAAATGTCACCATTAATCATTATTATTAATACCTTTATATTTGCATTTTATTCTGAAGAAAAAGCCTATGAACATTTCTGGCCTAAGGGCTGGGATGTAGTTCAGTGGTGGAGTGTGAGGCCCTAGGTTTCATCCCCAGCACTACAGAGAATGTAGTTCATAAAGTAATATTTTATGAAACATATTTTCATACAGAGTAGCTAAATTTATTCAACTGCAACATTCTGTTTGATTTTAGTCAGGCAAGCCTGGTGCCTAAGTTTCACACTGTTTGCCTGTAAAGTTGAATATTCTGGGATCTTTCTACATATCCCTTGTTTCAGCTTTTTCACAGACTCTAGGTATTTAGCTGCCAGGGCTATGGGGAAATTGTCTTCTGTTTTAGACTTCTGCTTTATTCTTTTGAGAATTACTTTTGTGGACCAGCTTAGAAACCAGTTTTAAGGGAGTGAGAGATGGTTCAGACGTAAAAAGACAACAATAAAAAGTTTGTATGCTTGGCCTGTGAGTTTGATCTTTCAGCAACAATTCTTAGCATCTCCTTACCCACAGCAACCCAGACCCTGCCCAGAGGAGTCAGAGGTCTGAGGTAGACATACATACATATATATTTACATACATACATATCAATAAACCCAGTGAGGGTCAGCTCTAAGCCCTCTAGATAGAGTCTATTGTTTTTCTTTTTCACAGCTGATTTGTAAAGATTTGGTTGAATATATTAAAAAAGAATAGAAAGGAACCATCCTAGATAACTCTTCCATTCACCTATTTTTCAAGCTCAAAAACCTACTTCAGAATGCTCTAAATCTTTAAGATTATTTGGGACCCGGGAAATAAAACTAAGAAGAAAACTGTTTATAAACTACGTAAGAGACCCCCTGGCCCCACCTTGATTCCATCCTTCCCTCCTAGGGACATTCAAGGTCTCCCTATAGAGTCCTCTTCTTTCTTGGAGGGTAAGGGAAGGGTAAGGAAAATTGTTCCTAACGAAGCACACTTTTTCACCAGATAATTCTCGTGTCCACCTCCAGACTTGAGAAGAGTCCCCAGGTTTTCTTCCTTCTCTGCTTTACCCTCCTCCGTGCTCCCGCGCTTTACTATTAACAGCCACTGAATCTGGCTACAGGATTTTTTCCAAGCCAAGAAATAACAAAAACTTAGGGAAGGAATAAAACAGTCATTCCCAAGGAGAGAGGCTGGCCATGTAAGTCTGGATGTAAACATTTCAGGAGACAGAAGGCTTTTTCAGACTGTGTCTCAACTCTTGATCTAATTCACCCTGTGCCTGGCTCATTTTCATATTGAGAACACAATACAGGCAGGAAGAGGCTGATGGGAGTAGGAAGTAGAAAGGATATGAGGAAGGGAGAGAAAAAATGGTGAAATAGAAAAAATAACCAGATATGGTTATTTTTCCTTTGTACCAAGTTAGGGAATAAAGTAATAAACTTAAAACTTTGGCCAAGTTGTTGATTCCTAGGTAATATATTTGAAGATACATGCTAAAGTGGGAAACACACTTGCACACATATCCTGGCAAAACAAAACAATAAAACAACATTGACTTATGTTTCTTGTATTTATCCTTAAGAACAGTTTTAATCTCTCTGTTTTTCGTCTTTAATTCTAGTCCCAAACCAAGCTACTATATCCTTTCCCAAGGTATCTCTGCTTCCTTAGGCATTTCATTCCTGAAATGGCTTCAGACTTGGTCTTCCCACATCTTCTCTTGTCCCCTTTCATCCATTCCTGTATTACAGTTGGAGTCCTGTGTTGAAAATGAAAAATTGACAGCACTGCTTTCCTTCTGTGATTTTTCAGTGCCGTTACAAATGAGGTCGAAATCTTCCACAATGCCCTTTCTCATTATGGCCTCTGCTTCTCACAAAAGTCCTCTGAACCCAAATGATACTGTATCCTCTGACTTCTGCACATTAGCACTATTGTCCTTTTCCTACCTCCAGCCTGTGTATAAACCCAGAATGTGTTTTCCCCCTTCCCACCTTTGCCTAATTTTATGGTTCAGATCTAAAATGTCCCCCCAAAACCTCATGTGTATGGATCATGGGGGTACCATATTTATGAATGGATTCACCCACCGTAAGTTCAGTAGCTGAATGTGCTGTTAGGAGGTGGGGCCTGCTTGGAGATGGATCACTGTGAATGTGACCTGGAAGAATGTAGTCTTGTCCCAGGCTCCACCCTTCTCTCTTTTTGCTTCCTGGCTGGCATGGGATGTGCAGCTGTCCTTCACATGCCCTTCTACCATGATGTTTCTGCCTTGGTGTCAACCAACCTTGAACTGAATCTTCTAGAAACTATGAGCTAAAACAAACCTCTCCTCCTTTAAGTTATGAGTGTTGGGCATTTTGTCCCAGTGATGGGATGTAACTAATAACTAGTAAATCAATTCTTACTGTGTCCTAAAGTTATTCCCAAACTCAACTCTAAAAATCCTGTATTACCAAGATACAAAAGGCATTGTATTTAAGCAACAGAAAAAAATAATCCAGCTTCTCATTGTAAGAAATGAATTCCTTTCAAACAAAATACATCTCTAGTAGTCTTTTGTAAAACTAATTTAGAGATTAAATATACCTATTTTAACCAATGCCAAACCAATTGCAAGTACAAAATGCTTTTCTAAACTGAAGATAAAAAAATTTATGATGTGAAACTGCATTTCAGAAAACCTCTAAGGAAGACTAGAACCCAGAACTGGAAGTCTGTGTGTCCCAAGGTAGCCTCTCTTGGCTACACCATGCCACTGGGGCCTCTTTGCTTTAGTGTTAGCTTCACCTCTACAATAAGACTCACTTTAGCCCTGCGTAGTGGGAGATGGCTTCACAGATACAAAGTCATGGATTAGCTCACACTAGACTTCCCAGCAACCCAATTTCTCCTTACAGGAAGGGCATATCTGATTGGCTCAGCATGAATCAGGTTTCCCTGACTTGCCCAATCACCTTCTAGCAGTATGGTCCTTGAAAACACTTGTCCACAGGATAGCGGAATGGGATAGTTCTCCAAGAAGTAGAACTGCAGATATGGACTTGGGAGACACCCCAAGTGATTCACTCCAAAAAAATACAAGAACCCAAGAAATAAGCACTTTTAAACATTAACATGTCAGTTAGGAGATGTATACATAAATGTATATATTGTATGTCTATGGGGCACACATAGTGATTTAGTAGACATTCACACTCATTGAACAGTAAATCTAACCTCAAGGGACATGTGTCTAATATGTAAGAAAAATGAGCCACCAATTAATTGTACAATGGATAGAATAGATTAATGCAGTGTATATTTCCATCTAATATTTGGTGAGTGTCTTTGCTGTGTATTCTGGTTTCATGGACACATTAATTACTGTTGTGCTGAGAGATGAGTCAAGAATTGGGCTAGAGAGCAGAAAATTAGTGAAATTAACAAGGAAGGCTTCCTGAAGGAGGCAGATCTTGAGCTGCCTTTGAAATGCCAGATACTACAACAGCTGCTGTGCTGAGATCTGCAGGAATAACGGGGGGAAAGCTAATACAAAGGGAAGCGAGCCTGATTGAAGGGAAATGCAGACTGGCTGGCCCTCAGATGAAATTTACCTGGCAACTGGTAAATCATCAGGACATCTCTCAAGTCTGTTTCTCTCCAGTCTTGTGGAAGACCCACCAAGAGTATGCACTATAAAGATTGGTTTATGGCTCTAGTATTTGTTACATTTTAATAAGGCTTGGAAACTTAGATGTTATTCAGTTCAGTCGCCAATCAAGTACTTGTGTAAAAGCAAAGCAAACATAACAATAAATGCTAAGCACTCCGGTATTCAGTGACTCCAGCAGAATGTGCTGCAGGCTTTATGAATGTGTGAGAGTGAATATACATACAGAAGCTTGGGAAAAGGTCACTGGTATTTTTGGAGCAATAAATCAAGTATGGAAAGATTTGCATTTTAGCTGTATAACACGAAGGACTGGATTAGGGGAGAGAATACTTTGAAGTAATATTTCTCTGCTGACTTGTTTTATTAGCTTCCTTTAAATATGTTACATTATTGCTTATAGAATTTCATTTACTCGGATTGGCAGCTTGATAAATACGTCTATTGGCGATGATTTGGATTGCTCTGGGCATTAATATTATTAAAACCTGTCACAAGGAAATGTCTGAAAGATGACTTACTGTAAAGACTGAAGCATGAAATAAATCATCCAGCGGTATTTGTTACCATTTATGGCCTCTTGGAGCTGAGTCAATCCCTTTTTATGTTGCATTATTTTTCAAGTTTTTATAACTTTACATTATATATTGCTGTCAGAAATGAACAGATGGGGTGTCAAACATGAGCTTTCTGAATAATTCCCACCCTCCAGTTATTGGTATCAAGGACAAGTGCAAAACTGTGTGTTCTTGAGCAAAAAGGAGAGAGAAAGAGGTGGGGAAGCTGCTGTTGAGAAAAGGGATCCCTTTTGTTAGATGGTTAAGGCCAATTTCACCAGCTGGTTGGAATCCCTGACTGGCAATCGCCCTGTGTGGGTTTCAAGCAAGAGCTGAGGTGGCTGTGTTTGGCTCCACAGAGCCAACAAACGCAGTTTGTGAATGCATTTTCTCTGAGTGCCTCTTGCAGAAACACCTCCACCTTTGGAGGTAAATGTGTCATATTACTCTTTTTTTTTTTCTTTTTCTTTTGGGTAATGGGGATCAAACCCATGTCCTTGTGCTTGCAAGGCAGGTGACAGAACCACTGAGCTAAATCCCCGCCCCTGTCATATTACTCTTTTTCAAAAAAAAAAAAAAACAGAAATTAAAAAAAGCAGTAGAACAAGAAGATGCACGGAAAGGATTTAACCTTCTTTAAGTGACAAATGTGCAGGCACCCTTGTGGGGTGGGGCACACAGGATTGTGTAGAGGAGAAACTGTTTCTCTAGGTTTTGGGGGGCAATGCAAAAAGAAGACAGGCAGCCTTAGAGAGGGTTCAGAGTTCTTCTAGGCCTCCTACACACTGAAGTGCAGAGTGCCCTTGGGAGTGGTGAGATGCCCTTGGGACAGGGTAACACAGCTGCTTTGTTGTCTCAGGAGCCCCCTTATCAAAGAAAGAGAGAAAACTAACCCTCTAAGTGAATGCCAGCCACTTTCTTGGGAGGAGAGGGGACGTGTGTATGTGAATTCCCTTCACTTCTCACCTCACCCTCCTGCCCCATTCACTCTGAGGAGCACCACAGTGTGCCAGTGTATTATAGGGGAATGAATACAAGATTCAAGGTCTGGGTGTTCAAGTCCAAATCCGTTTCTTGACTTCTCAGAACTTTTGGTCACTCATCATAAAACATGGCCAAGAATTAGCTTTTCTCATTTACCTCATGGTGTTGCTGTGAAAAGTCAAATCACACCACACACACACAGGCACAGAGACACACGTAGAAATACATACACACAGCCTGAAAATGGCCCCAACATTGTCAAAGATGAGTATTTGAACTGTTTTTTCACAAGTGGATTCTTTCCTCTCTTCTTGCATAGCTGTGTATGTGTGTGAGTTTTATCAGTGTCTACTCCTCATCCCCACACCCCTGGACTCCCAAATGCTGAGCCTTTACTGAAGAAGTGTTTTGTAGACAGTCTTCTCAGCATCAGCAGCTCCCTTCCCCAAAACCACACCCATTCTCTCCTACTGCATCTCTGACACCCTTGTCCCAGTTGCTTCTTCTTTTATGTCATCTCCAAGAGGACCTTCCATTCCAGTTTATCTGTCATATTGTGTGCAGATTCCACCTGACTGACCCTGTGGGAATGTGCATAATCACCAGTCTCATTGGAAACAGGCAAGGCTCCAGAGGATCACTGCATTCTTCACAGAGTTCGTGGCTTTATACCTTACCTGAAGAGAGACAGTTCATTGTCTAGTGAACCAAGTTGTCTGTCCTTAACCCAGGGAGAGTTACTAAAGGGTGAATTTCATATAGTGAATGAGTTGATAAAGGAAGTTTATTAGTTATGGATGCGGAGCTGGAATTTCTGCCAGTGGGAAATGCTTCTCCCTGGCTCTCTTGCTCTTTTTACATTGTTCCTCTAAAGAAACATTTGCATAAGATCCAGCTCAACCAGATTAGGATTGCTGAGCTCCATAAACTAACTCATACCAAAATCTATACCTCTTAAATATCACATGTATCTACAAAATATGCATTTTTCTTCTTTCTTTTATCCTCCCCTCTTCCTGTCCTCCTTTCTTTTATTTCTTCCTCATCTCTTAATTTTATTTACTTTTGCTTCCCCAGACAAATATTGAAGGAGTCATTCAGGTTCTTGGCTTCTTTTGAATAAGCATCATGATTTCTGTGTTTCCACATAGCATTTCTCTAATGACATTTCAACAAGCTAAACAATCAGAGCATGGGCTTTTCTGTTTTCTAGGCTTTTAGTGTGGACCTGCCTTTGGTGCTCTCCCTGCCAGGCTGCACTGTGAAAGTTCTGATGCTCATCCATGTCCTCATCACTCCATGGCCTGACCCATCTTACAGAAGGGAAGCATGGCCCAAAGCCCGAAGCCTGGCTCTCTTACTAACTGGCAGCCACATGCTTCCACTAGTTAAGTCTGTGTTTGTAAAATTAGAGAGGTGATGAGACATGATCACCTGAAGTGCCTCTGAGCTTGAAGTTACCACTTGCATCTGTTCCAGCTGCCATATCCTAAGACAACCTCAAAGCAACTGACTTACCCTCACAATACTCTGCTTTTGGTAGGAGAAAATTCTGCAGATGATGTCACCAAATATCCCTCTCTGCCTAGTTCTCAAATAATACCACAAACATAGTTTTTTATAAATCTTCCTCCCTCTCCCTAAAAACAAAGTATTCTTACCGAATAGTTTCTCTGGTGTGAAAAACTAAAAATGTAAATAAGGATCAAAATGTACAATTGATATTGTGAAATAGGAAGAAAAGGTCTAAAGGTGTGTGTGGTGGGTAGAAGGAAAAGAAGAGAAAAGAGAAAATTTGAGAAAAGGAAAAAAGTGGAAACAAAGTCTTTGTAAATAGGGAAGGGTAGAGGGGGTGAAGGGAGGGCAGGGGGATGGGGAAAAAATAAGAACCAAGATACATCATGTAATAATGATGAATGTAATTATTATATACTTAAAATGTATCAATAAACTTAATGAAAAAAAGAACAAAGTATTCTTTTATCACAAAGGTAGGCATGTGTTGCATGTGGTGTGTATGTGTGTGTGTGACATGTTGGGTGTGGGTCAAGAAGAGGTGCAAGTTTGACCCAGAATGACGTGACCCAGTGAAGTCTGCTAGTAACATCTAATTACTATTATCCACCTCTTTGTTACTAGTTCTGCAATTCCAACACATAAAATAACTTAATCATTTTGGGGAATTTGCATGACTAATGCAGTGCATTCTTATAGAATAAGGATAAGTTCTATAATTAGGTTTTGCCAGGAACTTGTGCAAACCAGTCTATTTATAATGTGGTCAGCTCCTGATTTTTAATGAGGACACTGAGAGGAACCAAAGCCTCTGGCAGCATTCACTTCATATTTTAATTACCACAGTAATTCTGACAATTACACGCATGTCATAAATCACATCATAATGACCCATGACGAAAGTGTATTTAATTACTGAGAGGGGAGTTCTCTGGTTAAACAGGTACCTGGAAGTACAGGGGTGTGAATCACATTTGAAGACAGAGCTGCCAGAGTCTATGGCACAGAACAACCAGGATCTGAAACCCATGTCACAGGGAATAGGGAGAATCATTGTCAAATTGATGGCTCTAGCTCCAACATGTAAAGAGCTTTGAAGTATCACTCCCATCCTTACAGCCAGAGAAAATGGAACACACTGAAATTAAACACTTTTTCTGGCCCATCAGCAAATGGAAGTTACAGGCAAAAATAAGGTCACCCTAAAGTCAGTCTGGAGTCACAGTTGAGATCTGCTTTCAAAGGACAGAGCCACTGCAATTGTAAACTGTTGGGAACTCTTACAGGGTGGTTTTGGTGATTTCCTGGAGGCTGTGTGTGGACTAAGAGATAAATGAGAAACTTGTAGGATTGCAGAATTAGAGGTACTCCACACATTAGAGGGTTTAACTCTAGCAACCCTGCCAGGTCTCACAGTGAAAAGCCAAGAAAAATCCACTCATAGACTTGGAGTGTGAGAAGAGTTACCACTGTGAGCACACCCCACACTTGTTCCAGTACAACAGCCTTAGCCAGGCCAGCTGACGTCCCAAAGCCTTGTCTGCCTGGGGTGATGGCAAGTCCTGCAATAGCTGCCTCTCCCCTTCCTGCCTCACCTGAGGTCTGGGAGGGGTGAACCTGAGAGGTGAGGTTAAGATACACTGTAAAGATTCAATACACAGTGCAACAAGAAAAACTGAGACTTCATCATAAAATTGCATAATCTCCCCTCCTATTACTGCCACACCAATAGGGCTCTAGCATAAAAGGTGAGTTCTAATTGAAAGAGCAGCAAGGTGCAGTCTACTCAACAAGAGTTTTTAGGAAAACCCAATGGGGACAGAGGAGTGAAAAACAAGGACACTACAAGGTCTTGGAGACTTTACCATAGCAACAACTGTAAAAGTGGTGCAACTCCTAGCTAGATTAAGTGTCACCCTAAAGTCATGTAACCTCACAGTGTCTTAAATGATGGGAAGGAGGCACAGAGAAAAATAAGCCACCTACTTTCACATGAAACAAGTGGACTTAGTTAAAAATATATATTGACCATTTCTGAATTTTTAAAAAAAGATCTATAAGTAATATGCAAAGCAAGAGAGAAGATGAAATTATATGAAGGGTTCAATTAAAACCAGAGAAGGCAAGAAAATAGGGTGGAAGAAAGGAACAAAGAACAATCACAACAAACAAAATCAACTGCAAACATGGTAAATGTTAACTATATCAATTATCACTGTCAATGTGAATGGTTTAAATACAGCAAACAAGAGAATTATCAGGACAGAGAAACAACTCAATTATATGCTATCTACAAAAAACCCCACTTTTAACATGAAGATTTGGAGGGCTTAAAATGTAATTGTGAAGGAAAGATAAATCATACTAACGCTGTTTAAAAAGAAAGCTTGAGTACTTATATTAATTTTAGCCAAATAAATTTAGAACAAGAAAACTTGTCATAGATAAAGAAGGACATTACATAATGACAAAGAGGACAGTTCTCCAAGAAGATATAATAATCCTAAACTTGTATGGTCTAAAACACAGGGCACCAAAATATATGGAACAAAACTATCAAGGATAAGGAGAAACAAATGAATTCGCTATTAGTATTGGAGACTTCCTGACCTCTTTGTCAGTAGTTGATCAAGTTAGAAGAAAATAAATAAGGATATAGTTGATTTTAACAGCATGCTCAGTCAACTTGATCTAATTGTCCTTTGTAGAATACAAAGCAGAATGTAGGTTCTTCTCAAGTGCATAAAATGACTACATTCTAGGCCATATATTTAACAAATGTAAAAGAATACAGATCAGATGAAGCATGCTATCAGATGACAATGAAATTAAACTAAAAAACAGTAACAAAAATCTGGGAAATCAATTAAACAATGCAGTTCTAAATAACACATGGGCCAAAAGTCTAAAGGGAAAATTTATTTATTTATTTATTTGAGCATCAACTAGCAATCTATGTTTATTTTCTTTGCAGTTTTTACTTTTTTATTGGCATGTGTTTGCATTACACAATCATTACATTCATTGTGGAGAGTTGGTATATATAGAGCACATCTCAGTACTTTTTTCCATTCCTTTTCTCTCCCTTTCCTCCCCATCTCTTGACCCCCTTTCCATTTGAAAAAGATCTCCCAACTTTTTATTAGCTTTTATTTTTCTCTTTATTTATATTTTGGGTTTCTTGTATGAGAAAATCCATGAGATATTTAAGTTTGTGTCTGATTTATTTCATTTAACATTATGGTCTCAAGGTGCATCCATTTTCCTACAAATGACTCAAGTTTAGCCATTTTTATAGCAGAGTAGTGCTCCATTGTGTATAAATATCCCATTCTCTTTATCCATTCATCTGTTGATGGGCATATAGGCTGCTTTCAATATTTAGCTATTATGAATTGTGCTGCTACAAATATGGGTATGCACATAATATGATACCTTTAACTCTTTCAAGAAGAAACCTAGAAGGAGAATAGTTCCATTAAATGGAATTTCTACTTTTAATGTTTGAGAAATCTCAATAGTGATTTCCTTAGTGGTTTTACTAGTTTACATTCCCACCAACAATGTAGAAGGTCCTTTATCCCATGCAGTCTCCCAAGAACTTGTTATTGGTTGATTTCTTGTTTTTAAATTTAATTTTATTTATACATTGTAGGTATACAATATAATAACATTCATCACTGGAAATTTGCATAGTCTCTCTTGGTTCTTATTTTTTCCCCTTACCCTGCCCTCCCTTCAACCCCTCCATCCCTCCCTATTTACAAAGACTTTGTTTCTAGTTTTTCATTTTCTCATATTAATTCCACTCCCTTCTTTTCCTTTCCCCTAACCCTCCCACTTCCCCTTCCCCTTTGCCCCTTTTCTTCCTATTTCACATTATCTATTATACCTTTAGTTCTTATTTACACTTTCAGTTTCTCACACTAGAGAAACTATTTAGTATTTACACATGTGTGTCCTATTCATTTCACTTAAGAGTATCGCCTCAATGTGGATCCATTTAGCAATAAATGGTTTAAAATCTACTTGATCTGCAAAGAGTATACCTACTCCTGTTTTTGGGGGGTGCCTGTCACATGGAGTGTTGTTTTCCACCCTTAACTTTCAGTTAGAGTTTCTTTTTGAATTAAGTGTGTTTCTTCTATGCAGCATATTGTTATATCTTGCTTCTTGACCCATTCTGCCAATCTATTTCTTTTGATTGGTGAATAGATACCATTAACATTGATGGCTATAACTGATATGTATTGAGTTATCATTGTCATGACTTTTTCTTTTTGTTGGATTCTCCCCCTTTGTGTTTAATTTCTTGTCATGCCTGATGTATTCCTTCTGCTGGGCTTCCTGGGGTTGTGATCCTCATTTTCTTTTCCTAGGATATTGTGTAAAGTTTTTTGTAGTGCTGGTTTGTTATTCATGAAGTTCCTAAGTTGCTGTTTGTCATGAAAGTATCTTATTTCTCCATCAATTTTGATGTTCCTCTTTCCCCAGAGCCCTGCCAACATTTGTTATTGGTTGATTTCATGGTAGTAGCCATTCTTTATGGAGGGAAGTGGAATCTCAGCATTGTTTTCATTTGCATCTCTCGAGTGACCAGTGATGTTGAACATTTTTTCATATGTTTATCTGCTATTTCTACTTCTTTGTCTGAGAAATATCTGTTCATTTCAGATGCCCAGTTTTGAATTGGGTCTTTTTCAAAGATCAAGTAGCTAGTTGTGTCTGGGGTTGTTTCTGCTTCCTCTATTTTGTTTCATTGATCATATATGTTTTTCAACCAGTACTATGATGTTTTTTACACTGTAGCTTTAATTTAACTTCAAGTCTGAGATTGTGATGCCTCTGCTTTGCTTGTTATCTATGTTTGCTTTTTCTATGATTCCATATGAATCTCTGGTCTCTTCTGGTTCCATATGTATTTTACATTGCTTTCACTATATCTATGAGAAATGCTGTTGATATTTTGACAGGGATTGCATTAATATATAATATATATTATATGATATTGTATATGTATCATATAATTACTAAATAATTATACTAATATATGATATATGATATAATATGTATCATATATATATATATCATTTTTTTGAAACGTGGCCATTTTGACTGTATTAGTTCTGCCTATCCAAGAACAGAGGATATATTTCCATTTTGGATATCTTGTCTGATGTTCTTCAGACTACTGTAGTTTTTGTTGTACAGGTTTTCTCCTTCCTTGTTAGGGTAACTGCTAAATATTTAATTTTTAAAGATAAAATTTAAAAACACCCGCAACTAATAAATGATTACAGCAATGTCCTGGGATACACAATTAGGATACAAAAGTCAATTTCTTTT
Source organism: Heterocephalus glaber (assembly GCF_053883595.1). Lineage (NCBI taxonomy): Eukaryota > Metazoa > Chordata > Mammalia > Rodentia > Bathyergidae > Heterocephalus > Heterocephalus glaber. The sequence continues at coordinate 38,787,092 of NW_028258308.1, forward strand.
GTTTATGCCAAAAATCAAAAATTAAATTTTAAATTTAAAAAATACCATTTCCAATAACAACTATTGATATGCAGTGTGGTACTCTCTGAGGGCAGCCTCCAGTGGCCACAGAGCCACGTGGATAATAGCAGATCATCCACAGAGGCATGTGTTGCTGAGCTAGAAGGTACAGCAGCCTAAGCTTATTAAATGCATTTGCATCATAATGGTATTTTGAATTTATGACAGGTTTATCAGGGCACAGCCCCATTGTGAGTCAAGGAATATCTATATTCATAGTAATTATAAAATATTTTCAATCTCATCAAGTCAGAGCTCTTGGAGTGAATCATTATCTTTAGCTTTGCCTTAAACTTACTTAAATGGACATCATTATTGTTTTCATAAACTTAGATGGAAATATTGTAGAAACATAGAAAGTACATTTGTGATTTTTTAATGAAAGAATGTACTGATCATAGTTTAACCTCTTCTAGATTTGTCAAATATTATTATGAATGTCAATAATTATATGATATTATAGTACATATAGTTAATTGAATTATACAGAAGAATTTGACTTTACAGGAAAATGAATAGTAGATACAATAATTTTTCCTTACTTGTGACTACTTTTTTAAAAAATCAAATCTTTATTGAGACATAACAGCACGGTATTCACTCTCCAAAACATACACATCTGTATTTTAAGTCTATTTATAGAGTTTTACAACCATTATGACTACCAAAGTTTAGAATGGGTTCATTACACACAAAGAAAGTTTTATCACCAAAGCAATCACTTTCCAGTTGCCCCACCCCACATATCCTGGCAATCACCACTCCACTTTCTGCCTCTCTTGGTTTGCCTATTGGGATTTGAAGGAAGCAGAATTATACAATATGTGGGTTTTTTGTCTAGCTTCTTTTACTTAGGAATGATGTTGTAATATACCATTTCCTTATTTCTTATTGTTACTAAAGGTATTCCATTGTATTGATGCACTACATTTTCTTATTCACTTATCAGTTCATAGATATTTGGGTTGTTTCATTTTATGAATAACTCTGCAATGAGTATTTGTGCACAGGTTACTGTAGGAAATATGTTACCTACAAGTTCGACTGTTAGGTCAAATGCTAACTCTATGCACAGCATTTTAAGGAACTACCAAAATATTTTCTAAAGTAGGTGTACTATTTTAAAAATACCTACAATGTATAAAGACATCTGTTTACTGAAATCCTCTCTAATACATGTTATTGCCTGTCATTTTCATCCAGCCATCTAAGTGTATGTGAAGTGATATCTCATTGTGAGTTTTAAAAAATTATTTGTTTGGATACTCTATGTAGAAAACCTCAAGAACTCTGCCAAAAGTCTTCTAGACTTAATAACCAAATTCAGTAAAGTAGCTGGATACAGAGGCAACACACAAAAATCAATTGCTTTCCTCTACACAAACAACAGACTCACTGAGGGAGAAATAGGGCAAACAATTCCTTTCACAATAGCATCCAAAAAACTGAAATACCTAGGAATCAACCTAACAAAAGAAATCAAAGACCTCTTCCCTGAAAACTATAGCACTCTGAAAAGAGACCCTGAAGATGACATCAGAAAATGGAAAGACATGTCTTGCTTCTAGATAGGAAGGATCAATATAGTGAAAATGGCTATACTTCCAAAACTGCTATATAGATTCAATGCAATCCCAATTGAAATTCCAGCAGCATACTTCATGGACCTTGAGAAAACAATCCAAAAATTCATTGGGAATAAGAAGAGACCCAGAATAGCAAAAGCAATTCTATGTAACAGAAACATGGCAGGGGGTGTTACAACCCTCAACTTGAAACTATACTACAAAGCTACTGTGGTAAAACAGCATGGTACTGGCAAAGAAAGAGACCTAAGGACCAAGGGAACACATTAGAAGATGGAAAAACAACTCCAGACACAGCCACCTCATCTTTGACAAAGGAGCCAAACACCCTCACTGGTGGAAAGATAGCCTCTTTAATAAATGGTGCTGGAAAAATTGGGTTTCAAATTGCTGAAGACTAAAACTAGACCTGTATCTCTCACCATGCACTAAATTAAAATCTAAATGGACTAAAGATCTAAATATTAAAACAGAAACACTAAACTGGCTGGAAGAGAGTTTAGGAAGAACTCTTAAAGACATTGGTGTAGGAAAAGATTTTATGAACAAAACCTCAGTTTCCTGGGAAGTAGCACAAACAATCAACAAGTGGGATCTCTTCTTATTAAAAAGCTTCTGGACCGCAAGAGAAACCACCAACAGTGTGAAGAAACAACCCACAATGTGGGAAAAAATCTTCACCAGCTGTCCCTCAGACAAAAGTCTACTATCTAGAATCTATAAAGAACTTTAAAAAAATCAGACCTCCCAAATTTAAGGACCCAATCTGAAAATGGGCATCTGAAATGAACAGACATTTCTCAGACAAAGAAGTAGAAATAGCAAATAAACATATGAAAAAATGTTTAACATCACTGGTCATTCTAGAGATGTAAATGGAAACAACACTGAGATTCCACCTCACCCCAGAAAGAACGGCTGCTATCAAGAAATCAAGCAAAAACAAATGCTGGCAGGGCTGTGGGGAAAGAGGAACACTGCTCTTCTGCTGGTGAGAGTGTAGACTGGTGCAACCACTGTGGAAATCAGCATGGAGATACCTCAAAGAACTAGGACTGGAAGTCCCATTAGACCCAGCCATTCCCCTTCTGGGTATCTTCCCAAAAGAATTAAAAGAATCATACCACAGTGATATATATGCACTCATGTTCATAGCAGCACAGTTTGTAATAGCTAAAACTTGGAAACAGCCCAAATGCCGATCAACTGCAGACTGCATAAAGAAAATGTGATTTTTTAATAAAATGGAGTCCTACTCAGCCATAAAAAATGAGAAATTAGAGACATTTATTTCTAAATGGATGCACATTGAGGCGATACTCTTAAGTAAAATAAATAGGACACACATGTGTAAATACCAAATAGTTTCTCTAGTGTGAGAAACTGAAAGTGTAAATAAGGACTAAAAGGTGTAATAAATAATGTCAAATAGGAAGAAAAGGGGCAAAATGGAAGAGGAAGTGAGATGGGTAGGGGAAAGGAAAGAAGGGAATGGAATTAATATGAGAAAATAAAAAATGGAAACAAAGTCTTTGTAAATGGGGCGGGATGGAGGGGTTGAAGGGAGGGCAGGGGAAGGGGAAAAAAATAGGAACCAAGAGAGATTATGTAAAGGTGCAAATTTTCAATGATGAATGCCATTATATTGTATACCTAAAATGTACCAATAAAATAAAGTTTTAAAAAGGAGAAAAATTATTTGTTTGTTGTAGTACAGGCAATTAAAATCAGTGGAAATCTACCACTGAGATACATCTCAAGCACTCTGTAAACATTTTTTTAAAGATAGGGTCTCATTAAGTTGTCCTCATACTTAGGATCTTTTTGACTCAGTAGCTTTGTGTATTTTAATTCGCCTTACAGTTAATGATAGTGTGAGGGTATAATTATTGGTTATTTGTGTATCACCTTTGAAGGAATGTCTGTTGAAGTCCTTTACCTATTTTTTACTTGATTGTCTTTTTGTTAGGCTGTAAGTTATTAATATATTCTTGACTAATTCACTTATCATATATATTATTGGCAAATATTTTGTCTTATTTTATGAATCATTTTTCATTTTCTTTATGGAGTCCTTTAAACTTCCAAAGTTTTAATTTTGATAACATCTAAATAATTGTTTATTGCCTTTGCTTTTTGGTATTATAACGAAAATGCTATTGCTTAGTTAAAGGTTTAAATCATGAAAACCTTGGATTTATGCATGTTTTCTCCTGAGAGTTTTATTATTTAGCTCTTACATTTAAGTCTTTCATCCATTTTTAGTTTATTTTTGTATAGGTTTAAGATAGTGATCCAAGTTCTTTCTTTTGCATGTGGATATCTGGTTGTCCCAGCAGTATTTGCTGAAAATACTTTTCCTTCTGTTATATTGTTCTAGCATCCTTAACGAAAATGAATTGAGCATAAATGTAAGGGTGCATATCGTGACTCAGTTCTGCTGTATTGATTTATCTTTATGTTAGTAACTTGCTTTCATGATTAATGTAATTTATACTAAATTTTAAAATCAGAAAGTGTAATTCCCCAACATTGTCATGATTACTTTGGTTATTCTCAGTCTCTTTAACGGACATATGAATTTTAGAATCAGTTTGTCAGGTTCTGCTAAAATAATACATCTAGCCTGGGGATTTAGCTCAGTGGTTTCGCTGCCTGTTGCACAAGCACAAGGACCCGAGTTCAATCCTCAATATAAAGAAAGAGTACAATAAAATATCTATGTTTTGCTAGAGATTGTGTTGATTCTTCAAAATGGAGAGCTTTACCATCTTAATAATATTTATTCTTACATCTGTGATTATGCAATATCTTTGTTTACTTAGATATTTTTTATTTCTTTCAAAAAAGTTTTGTAGCATTCATTGTAGAAAGCTTGCATATATTTTAAGTTTATTCCTAAGCATTTTAATCTTTTTGTTGCATTTATAAGTAGAAGTGTTTGCTTAATTTTACTTTCATTATGAGTGTGTAGAAATACAATTCCCTTTTGTATAGTAGTTTTGCATCCTGCAATATTGGTGAAACTTTTTATTAGTTCTAGTAGATCTTTCTTTGTGTATATATGCAATATGTATGTGTAAATTAGTATTTTCCATATATATGATTATATAATATGCAAATAGAATTATGCTTTCTTATCTACATGCTTCTGTGTGTGTGTGTGTGTGTGTGTGTGTGTGTACCTCACTATCCTGACTAGAATTTCAAGTACAGTAGTGACTAGAAGCAGTGAGAATTGACATGTCTGTCATGTATCTAAGTATAAGAAGAGTTTTTGGTCTTTCACCAAGTAATACGGTGTTAGCTGTGAGATTTTCATATATGTTCTTTATCAGTATGAGGAAGTTACTTTATACTTCCGCTGAGTATTTTCATCTCATATACTTCTGCTGAGTATACTTATGCTGAGCATTTTCGTCATGAAAATATCTTGTATTTTTACAAGTTCTTTTATTTGCCTAGATTGAAATGATCATGTAGTTCTTTTCCCTCTCATTTTATTAATATAGTATAATATAGTATAGTATAGATTTTTTTGGATGTTAAATCAACTTTGCATTAAGTTTTATTGAGATAATAAATTCCACTTGGTTGTTGTAATCTTTTTCACATGTTTCAGGATTCCTTTTCCTACTATATTCTTAAGAATTTTTGCTTTGACAGTCATAAATATATGGATCTTTATTATCTTCTCTTGTGCTATCTTTGTCTTGTTTTGAAATCAAGCAAGGTAACCTCACAGAATGAATTTGGAAGAGTTTCCTCTTATATTTATGTTAATTTGTGGAGGACTGATGTTAAATTTTTTATATTTATTGTAATTCATACATGAAGACATCTGAATCTGAATTTTTTGTGTAAGAAGCTTTTATAATTATTAATTCAGTTTCCTTACTTGTATAAGTTTGTTTAGATTCTGTTTCTTTTTTAATCAGTTTTCAACAGCTTATGTCTTACTTGTAATTTGACTCATCTACATTCTCTAATATGTTGACATCTATTTATAGTGAATCTTTATAACCATATTTATTTCTTTAGAGTTGAAATATCTCCCCTTTTAATTCCAGATTTTAGTAATGTGAGCCTTCTCTCTTTTTTTTAAGACATCTTTCTAAAGATTTGTAAATTTTTTTTAATCTTTTCAAATAACCAACATTTGGCTTTATTGATTTTTCCTATGTTTTTCTATTTCATTTATTTTTGCTTCCTTCTGTTGCTTTGGGCTTAGTTGGCTCTTTTTAATATAGGCAGTTATAGCTATGAACTTCCCTTTGAGAATTCTTTTGCTGGATGCTGTAAGTGTTGGTATATTGTTTGTTTTTCCACTTTCATTCATACCAATGTACTTCCTATTTTCTCTTGTGAACTCTTTTTTCACCCATGTGTTATTTAGAATATGTTATTTATTTTCTACGTATTTGTGAACTTCTCAATTTTTTTCTGTGATTATTCTTATTGTAATCCATTGTGGGCAGAAAATATACTTTAAATAATTTCAATAATTGAAAGTTCATGAGGGTATATTTTGTGGTCTAACATAATTTCATCTGGGGAATGTTACATGTATGTTTGAGAAGAATGTGTATTTTGCTGCTTTGGGAGGAAATGTTCTAAAGTTCTGTCAAGTCTTGTTGGTTTATATTGTAGCTGGAGTGTTTTCTTTCCTTGTTGATATTCTTCCCAGTTATCCCATTTATTTGTTGTACATTTTGAAGTCTCCAACTATTACTGTCAAATTGTCTATTATTCTTTTAATTTTCTTAGATTTTGCTTCATGTATTTTGGGGCTTTCTTCTTAGATATATATGTCTTTCCAATTTTCATGTCTTCCCAGTGGATTGTCCCTTTTATTGTAGTAAATTATCATTTTTATCTTTAGTAACAAATTTTTTCTTTTAGTCTATTTTGATTATGGTTAGTATTTCCACCTTAGCTCCCCCTTTGCTTCTATTGGCATGGTATATTATATTCTATCTTTTTACTTTCAATCTATTTATGCTTCCTTTTTTTTTTTTTTGTACTGGGGATTGAACATGGGGGCTTGTGCTTGCAAAGCAGACAATGGAACCACTGAGCTAAATCCCCGGCCCTGCGCTTCTATCTTTTAAAAAACAGGATATATGTCTTACAATTGTTATTACCTCCTATACCTTTTTATTAATGCCATTAACATATCTAAAGTAATTATGGGTAATGAAGGATTTATGTCTTCTCTTTTTCCATATATCTTGTCTCTCTTTTTTAATTTATTCCCACATTATGGCCTATTTTATTGTTAAAAATTTCTATTCTACCATTTTAATTATCTTGTTATTTTTTTGTAGAAATTTTTATTATTACTCAGGGTCCCAAGGATTAAAATTCACAACCTAACTTAAAACAATAATTTGAATTAATACCAACTAGTTTTCAATAGTACAAAATATTTTTCTTCTATATGACTCTACTCCTTTATCTTATCTTTGTGTTATTTTCATAGAAATCATATCTTTTTACATTATACGCTAATCAACATCAGCTTATAGTTACATTTCATACTTGTATTTAAAATTGTGTAGAGGCCATCCCAAGCTCCTAGGGCAGAGAAGCTGAGCCGGTCCCAGAACCCGGAAGGAAGCTCCCCTGCCACCATCCCAAGCTCCTAGGGCAGAGAAGGTGAGCTGGTCCCAGCACCTGGAAGGAAGCTCCCCTGTCACCATCCCAAGCTCCTAGAGTAGAGAAGATGAGCCGCCTGGGTGCCAGAAGCACCCCCTCCCCCATGGAAATGAGAAGACACATAAACAAGTCTCAAAAACAGACTTCCAGATCACCTACAGCAACCCCAAAGGGAAATGAGATGGAACAATCTGATACTCAACTACCTGGACTCTCTGAACTGGCAACAAAAGAGGATCTGAGAAAAATGAAATCAGAAATAATTACTCAGATAATAGCAAAGATTTTGCTCATGGTGCAAGACATGATTAATAAATCTAGAGAGGACACAGATAAAAAAAATAGAGCGTCTGAGGAACATGATGGAATCCCAACATAGCAAACAAATGGAATCCATAAAACAGATGCAAACAGATTTCCGAGAGATTAAAAACTCCATCGAAAGTCTGCTCAGCAGAATGAACCAATGTGAGGATAGAATTTCAGATATGGAAGAAAAGATTGCAATTAGTGACCAGGAAAAGAAAAATTGCTTTAAAATTGTAAAGGAACACAAGAAATCAATCCAGCTGCTACTAGACAATGCAAAGAAGAATAACATAAGACTGATTGGAGTCAATGAAGAAAGAGGAGAGAGAGCAAATGACATAAAAAACTGTTCTCAGAAGTGATGGCAGAAAACTTCCCAACGAGGGGAAAAGAACTTGACATACAGATAAGTGAGGCATATAGGACTCCAGCTAACCTTAATCAAAAAAAATCTACACATAGACATATAACAGTTAGGATTCTAGAAATCCAACAGAAGAACAAAGTTCTACAAGCAGTGAGAGAAAAGAAACAAATCACATACAAAGGAAAGCCCATCAGAATCACAGCAGACTTCTCAATGCAAACCCTCAAGGCAAGAAGAGCTTGGAGTGATGTGTTTCAAGCCCTAAAGGAAAACAGCCTCCAACCCAGATTGATGTACCCTGCAAAACTATCTTTCAAAATGGATGGAGAAATAAGATACTTTCATGATAAAGAGCACCTCAGGAACTTCATGAATACCAAACCGGCACTCCAAAAAATTTTAGACAATACCCTAGGAAAAGACAATAAGGATCACATCCCCAGGAAACTCAGTAGAATGAATCCATTGGGCATGACAAATTAAATGCAAAGGGGGAGAATCCAACAAAAAGAAAAAGTCATGACAAGGCTTTTAAAACTTTTAACTTCATCTCCCTAATGAGTGCATAATTCAGTCTTGTTATTGTACTGATTAGTATTTTTCTGATTTTAGAGTTGCACACCTTTCCTTGTGCTGTACTGGCTATTTATCATCTTCTTACGTCTACTTTTTAATTGAGTTGTCTATTACTGAGCTCTAAGAATTCTTTATATATTCTGGTCATAGGTTATATGCATTATAAATATGGTCTGTTTAAGGACTACTTTTCATTTTAATGATGTCATTTAAAGTTCTAAATTTTGACGGAATTTCATTTATCAATTTTTTTCTTTTATACATCATGTCTTTTGTATCCTAGGTAGTTCTTGCCTACCCTGAATTCATAAACATTTTCCCTTATAATTTCTTCTTAAAGTTTTATACTTTTAGGCTTTCATATTTAGGTTCATAGATCCCTTCAAGTTATTTTCATGTATGGAAATAAAGGGTTGAGGTGAATTTTTTATATATGGATACCAGGTGTTCTAGTGCATTTACTGAAAACACTATCTCTTCCTTGTCTCTTGAATTGAGTTTATATTCTATAAAATGCTAATGTTGAATAATCTTTCAAAACTCAATGGACCATATATGTGTGGTTCTATTTCTAGATTCTCTGTTTTATTCAAATGACCTGTATGTCTTTCCTTTCACCAACACTGCCTTGATTACTGTAGCTTTAGAAGAAATCTTAAAATTAGGTACTAAATGTCTTCCAACACTGTTTTTTTTTTAACTTTTCTAGGCCTTTTGTACTTCTGCATAACTTTAAAATTTCAATATCCAATTCTTCATTTATAGCAAGTATACACAGACCTGAATGTTTATATATACCTTGTGTTTTCTAATCCTGCTAAATTCAAATACAAGTTCTAGGGGCTCCTAGAGATTTCTTAGTATTTTCTCTGTAGATGATCATTTCATCTACATATATGATATTGCTTCTACCTTGCCAATCCTATCCTAGTTGTGTCATTTTATTGCCAGACTATTTTGGTGGGGCCTAGGTTTCAAAGTTTAATGGACAGATAAAGAGTAAGCATATCTGCCCTTGTTCCCCCACCTTAAGGAGAAAGCATTGTATCTTCTCCATTCATGTAAGGCATTCTCCCTGGAAGTATGGAGTACATGTCTTTAATCTGTTGAGAAGGTTCTGTTCTACTTCTGGTCTCCTGATAGCTTTCACCATGAACAGCTGTAGAATTTAGTCCAATACTTTTTCTCCAACTAGGGACAGGATTATATGGCTTTTTCCTTTCCTCTGTTAAAATGATGACTTTTGGGGGTGGATCTTCCAATGCTGAACCAACACTGCCATCCCTAAAACAAAACCACTTTCTACATACTGCCAGATCTGACTTCTAATAGTTTGTTTTGTTAAACAAATTTCTATCTATGTTCATACTTTTTTCTTCTATTATCTTTATCCAGTTTTAGATTAGCACAATGTTGAGTTCCTAAAATGAGGGGAGAAGTGTTCCTTCTTTTTTCTGCTTTAATTGTTTGATATAATTTATCAGTTAAAATGTATATGAGCCTGCTGTTGTCATATAGGTAGGTTTTCAAGCTAGGACTATACTTTCTTTAATAGGTGCTATTCAAATTTTATATTTCCTCCAGAGTTAGTTTTATTAATTTGTCTTCCAAGGTACTTCTTAGAAGTTGTCAAATTTATTTCAAAACAGATTTTTGTAATATGCTTTGTATATCCTTTCAAATTCTGTAAAATCTGTGGTAATGTCTCCTAGATCTTGATATTATAATTTAAAAAATGTATAATTGATATTCTGTAACAGGAAGTAAAGGTCTAAAGGAGCAAGGGAAGTGAGAGGGGTAGGGAAAGGAAAAAAGGGAAACGAAAAAATATGAGAAAAGGAAAAAAATGGAAAAAAGTCTTTGCAAATAGGGAAGGATGGAGGGCGTGAAGGGAGGGCAAGGAAAGGGGGGAAAAAAAAGAACCAAGAAACTCATGTAATGGTACAAGATCCCAATGATGAATGTAACTGTATTTTATACCTAAAATGTACCAATATACTTAATGGGGAAAAATAAAAGAGTGTAGAATACAAAAGTGTGTGCTCCATATGTATTTTTATTTATTTATTTATTTATTTTTTTTGGTACCGGGGATCGAACTCGAGTCCTTCTGCTTGCAAGGCAGGCGGCGGAACCACTGAGCTAAATCCCCTACTGATATTCTTCATTTTTTTTCCCAGTATTTTCACCTGATATTTATTGTCCTTTAATTTCAATCTGAAGGGTTGATTTGGAATTTCTTATAGTAGAGCGAGCAACAATACCGGCAATTTTTGTTTATCTGGAAATGTCTTAATCCTTCAATCATTTTAAAGGATATTTTGCCGAGTTCTTGACTGCATTTCTTTTGCCAGAACTTTTTATATATCCTCCTATGGCCTTCTGGCTCTTATGGTTCACAAGAGGAAATCATCCATTAATCTTTTTAATAAGGGTCTCCTGTAGATGAGTTGTTTTGTACTTGCTGCCTTCAAGATTCTTTTTGTCTTTTATCATAGTAGCTTTGTAAAATCAGCATGGTACTGGGAAAGGAACAGACCTGAGGATCAGTGGAATAGATTAGAAGATGCAGAAACAACTCCAGACATGCTCAGCCACATCATCTTTGACAAAGGAGCCAACCACCATCATTGGAGGAAAGATAGCCTATTTAATAAATGATGTTGGAAAAACTGGATTTCAACCTGCCAAAGATTGAAACTAGACCCATACCTATAACCATGCACTAAACTAAGATTGAAGTGGATTAAAGATATAAATATTAAGACAGAAACACTAAACTTGCTGGAAGATAAGTTAGGTAGAACTCTTGAAGACATTGGCATAGGAAAAGACTTCATGAACAAAACCTCAGCAGCATGGAAACTAGCAGAAAGAATCAACAACTGGGATCTCATCTTTTTAAAAAGCTTCTGCACTGCAAAAGAAACTACCAACAGAGCTAACAGACAACCTACAATATGGGAAAAAATTTTAGCAGCTGTACCTCAGACAAAGGACTACTATCTAGAATATATAAAGAATTGAAAACAATCAGATCTCCCAAATTCAAAGACTCAATTCAAAACTGGGCATCTGAAATGAACAGACATTTCTCAGACAAGGAAGTAAAAGCAGCAAACAAATATATGAAAAAACGTTCAACATCACTCATCATTCGAGAGATGCAAATGAAAACAACACTGAGATTCCACCTCAGCCCAGAAAGAATGGCTGCTATCAAGAAATCAACAAATAACAAATGCTGGCGGGGTTGTGTGGAGAAAGGAACCCTTCTCCATTGCTGGTGGGAGTGCAGACTGGTGCAACCACTGTGGAAGTCAGTATGGAGATAACCTCAAAGAACTAGGACTAAAAGTCCCATTCAACCCAGCTATTCCCCTGCTAGGTATCTTCCCCAAAGAATTAAAAGAATCATACCACAGTGATATATGTGCACCCATGTTCATAGCGGCACAGTTTGTAATAGCTAAAGCTTGGAAGCAGCCCAAGTGCCCATCAACTGGAAACTGGATAAAGAAAATGTGTTTTTTTAATAAAGTGGAGTACTACTCAGCCATAAAGAATGAAAAACTAGAGTCTTTTATAGCTAAATGGAGGCATATCGAGGCCATACTCTTAAGTGAAATAAATAGGACACACGTGTAAATACTGAAGAGTTTCTCTAGTGTGAGAAACTGATAGTGTAAACAAGGGTTAAAATGATTAAAATGAATAATTGATAATTTGAAATAGGAAAAAAGGTCCAAAGACGAAGGAGTGAAGGGAGGGGAAGGGGAAAGGAAAACAGGGAAAGGAAAAACTATGAGAAAAGAAAAACAAATGGAAATGAAATTTATGTAAATAGGAAAGGGTGGAGGGGGTGAAGGGTGCACAGGTAATGGGGAAAAAAAATAAGAACCAAGATGTATCATGTACAGGTACAAACACCCAATGATCAATGTAAACAAATTGTATAACTAAAATGTACCAATAAAACAACTAAAAAAAAATTCTTTTTATCTTTGACCCTTGACAAAAGTTTGATCATGATGTATCCAGGTATGACTATATTAGAGATTACTCAACTTGAAGTTTGTTGAACTTCTTAAATGTATAGATTACTGTTGTCATCAATTTTGTAACTTTTTTTGCCTAAAAATAATATACTCAAATATTTTCTTCTGCCTTGTCTCTCTCCTCTTTTTTTGGAAGTTTCATTGTATGTGTGTCAGTACATTTGATGATATTGTACAGTTGAGTTTTATATTTTTTGGTTTTTTGTAATACTGGGGATTGAAGCCAGGGCCTTCACACTAAGATACATCATAAGCTCTTTTTTTATTTTTATTTTTTATACTGAAACAAGGTCTCTCCCAAGTTTAAGGTGGGCTTGAACTTGCAATTCTCCTGCCTCAACTTCCAAGAGTACTGACATTCTAAGCATATACCACCACACTCAACTCTATCCTACAGTTTTCTGAAGCTCCATTTATCCAATATTTTTTCTTTCTTTTCCTCAGACTGCATAATGTTTCTTGACCTATAGTCAAGTTCATTGATTCTTTCTTCTGTCAATTCTGTTCTATTGTAGAGCACCTCTATTAAAATTTTCTCCTTAGTTATTGTAGTTACTGATAGTCTATATTTCGTGGTATATTGTTTTCATAGTTCTCTTTAGTATTTTAAACACATCACGGTAATTTTGTGTAAAAGAACCGTACTGAAGGGTATATGAAACCCACATCAATTCTTTAGAGGTATTTCCATTAATTATTAATTTTATGAGTTTTATTAGATGAAACTATGAGTATTGAACAGGAAAATATATCAAAAAATAAAGTAACAAATTTTTAATATTTATTGTTTATAAAAAAGCATCAATATTTTCAACATCAACCATTTTTGGTTTACAAAGTCTAAAAAATAACAACAGAAATAAATTCCTATATGACTGCAATGAAAATACCAATAGAACTCTACAATAAAAATAATCTTTCCTTCAGTTACTACACCTAAGGCAGTCTTCAGACATGACAACAATATGTGGAATAGACACATGTTGCTTACACTGATAGCACATGTGTTTTGCTTTCCTGTCTTTTTTGTAGGACATACTTGACATCTCATTGGTCTTGCCGTTTTGTCAGGAGGTTCTTATTATATTATACAATGTGTACTTAACAGGAACATAAAATATCAATAAAATAAAGTATTAAATTCTTAATATGTATTGCATATTTAGAATAAACATTAATATTTTCTCATCAGCTGTGTACTTGCTTACAAAATCTAAAATAACATCAGAAATAAATTCCTATATAAACTACAATGAAAATACCAGTAGAACTCTACAACAAAAATAATCTGTGCTTCAACTGTCACACCCAAGTAAGTCTTCATATATGAAAACTGCATGTTCCATGCACAAGTTTAGCTTACACTGATAGCATGTGTGTTTTGTTTTCCTGTTTTTTTGTAGGACATAGCTGACATCATTTTGGCTTTCCTTTTGTTGTTGTATGTCTTTGTGATGTACCTACGTAGTTACCTGTGAGCTTACAACAGTGTGGTCCACAATTTTCTGCTTAGTTCCTTGGGCAGAAACATTTTGTTCTTCCTCTGTTCTAAATGATCTCTTATGAGTTCCAGTCCCAATCCTCTAAGAAAATTTCTCTGTGGTATTTTGAACTTGTTATTTTCTTTGTAAACTATCAAACTGTTCATTCCATACATGCTTAGGATTGAGTAAACCACAACCACTGGCCAATGCTTTGTGTTTTGAGTGACATCATAATTGCCACATAACTCATCAACAACATCTACTTTACCTTTGGTTTTGCTGTAGAAAGTTTCCATCTCAGGCTTCTGTTTTCTCAAGGTTTCCCTATCAATATTTCCATCGTGGTGCAATGTTAACATCAGCAGTAGTGGTTCATTTCTCTTTACCATATATGAGGCCAATGTAACTCTGAAATCCAAAGATTGTACAATACAATTTTCTATTTTGAAATTGCAACATTTCATTTTGAATTTCTGCTTTGTTGTTCCAGTTCCTACACTGCTCAATTTGTGTTCTGTTAGCAAATGTAATATCAATTAGAAACTGGTAAACCAATTGTCAAATGTCACATTTGAATTAGTTTGAGAAATGGAAGCAACAAGTCTATTAACAATATCATTTGGTAATTACTATACAAATAAATACCTGGTAGCTGAATTCCAGAACAAATTTCTAAACTGAAAGTATATGTCTTCGCATCTATCAGGGCATATATTTTGAAGGGTTGTTTTTTTTTTTGCATATACTGTCTAAAGCTACAGAACCCAGGTTTTTCATGTGCCATGGTACTGAATTGCGCTACTTCTAAAAGAAAATATCTAAAGTAAATATTTTTAAAACAAATCCTAAATGCAAGAAATTCAAAATGAGCATTTCATAGGTAAAACTCACCTGTTGCTACTGTAGTGCTTCTGTACCCACCTTGCCATTTGTCTGCCAAGTGGATTAATGGACAGCTGGGTTCCTGCTTTCCTCATGCACAGCTACTGTGAGTTACAACTGAATTCCATTATGACAAATTAGATATTTGCAGAACAGAGTAATGATATGGGTGTGTTTTACCCCCGTGATGCTCAGGGATACATATGCAAAAAATGTTACATGGGGCATTATGTAGACAAAAATCTCGATTTGACACTTTTGCACAAGTGTACACACCTTGCCATTCACCATACCAAGTGGGTAAACACAAAGATTGCTTTGTCGTATCCCTCAGGCACAGCTGCTGAGAGGCACAGCCAGCTACCATGGTGCTAAAGTACATAATTTCATTAGAAAAGTATGGAATGGGCTATGGTAACCCACAATAATGCCCCAAGGATTTCAAAGTACTTGTAATTAAAGTCTTTGTCTAGGAAATCCAAAATCTGGCCTCTCTCGGGAACAGTTCACATTGACTCTTCTTTTATCCTATGTGTAGGTAATATTTTTGTTGTTGTTGTATCTCATAATTAAGACAGATATTTTTAGTAATAGGGTCATTCTGGAATTATTCCCTTCTCACCTCTATTCCCTTCTCACCTCTGTGTTTGCTGTTGTTACATTGTTCCTACTGTTCTGTTATTTAGCAACCTTCCCCAACTAATTCTTTCAAGTCTGTATTTTTTGTTGTGTGTTAACACAAGTTGACTCACTCAATTTTGTGATTGCACTGAGTTTCTTTTTAAGCTTTGAACCAGTAAGTTTCTTTGCCTCTGCCCATGGGTTCAGTGTGCCTACTAGGGAATTAATTCAACACTCCAGAAGTTTACATCTCTGTCTTTGCCTTGATTTACTTTGTGTGCCAAGTTTCAAGGTCAGGTAGAGATTGGGGATATCTCTGGTCTTTCATAGGCATTTGGATCAGCTCTGCAGATTTGTGTGTGTGTATGTGTGTGTGTGTGTGTGTGTATGTGTGTGTGTATGTATGTGTGTGTGTGTTTTAAGATTACTAGAATTAATATTTCAAAACTTTTAAAAGTTTCTTATGGACTTCCCACTCTCTAGCCTTTCTTTTTAAGGATTTTGGCCATTCTTCTGTTTGCCACACTATTATTTTTGCCTCGGGTATCTGCAATTTTATACAACTGCTATTGGTTATTCTTGAAAATTGTCCCAAAAGAAATGGTTGTTACAACTGAGCAAGTTCAGGGTCAAACCAAATTAGGTCATACTTTTTGTGAATACAGATTTTAGGGGAGCTTCAAATACTAAACTATTATTGGTATTACATTTTTATACTGTAAGTATGTATATGGAAATATATGTGTGAAAATTAATTTTCTGTCTTGTTATATAATCACCTACATAATATCAGTGTGGACTCTTAGCCTCAAGGTTTAAAATATGTATGATCGGGCCGTGCAAATAAAAAACTTTGCCAATCTTGTTCCAGATAGTTAAGTTGACCAGCATATCAGATGTCTCAAAATAATCTGTAAAGATGAACTTTAAGGTAATTTGGTGAATGTAATGACTATTATCCTGAACAATTACTAAAAAAACTATATAGAGTTTATATTAAAAGGCTTGGAAGAACTGGGAAATGAAGGGATAAATAAGGAATGCCCATATACATAGCAATTGACCCTTAATTGTGAATTGTAATTCTCCACTGAATCAAAAGCAAAATATAGAAGATAAAGGAATCAAAATAAAGAAAATGTAGAATTTCAGGCCACTAAGGCACCTAAAATTTTGTGTAGTTGCTGTTAGACATTTTCTCTCAATGCTGAATGAAAGACAATTTCTATGAGAGGTCAAATGGAAAAGGGTGAAAAAAGAATTCATAGAACACAATTTTTTATTCTTTCATGGAATAATAAGACCTCAGATATACTGAAAGTCTATTTTTGTGGATATTTTGATATGGAAAAGAGATGATAGAAAAACATATTACTTACAAAGTAGTAAAAAATCTGGTATCTAGGAAGGCAAATATTACTTCTGTTTGCATTAATATTGATCTGCACGGATGCAAATTTATTTTAGTCTATAAAAGAGTTGCTTACTGAAAACCTTTACAATGCATAATTTTGGATCTTCCATTTGGCCTGCAATGGCAATGGGAGGAATTCTTTTTCCTGTTGGATAACTAATGGTGGACAAAAGATTGGTTTTGTCCCTGTTGTGAGAAATAACACAAAAGACCTTTTGAAGATGGGAAGGGAATCTAGGGATGGAGTGATGGTGTATGGGTGAGGCAAAGGTACGGGGCAAGGGGAAATAAAAAGGATTGAGATGTGATACGCATATGTACCAACTTCTCACAATGAATCTGTTTATTATGTATCACAACATGAACTAATAAATTGAAATAAAAGAATAAAAATAAAAGATCCAAGTCAAAAACCCATGTAGCAACATGTAGATTGGTTCCATGGCATGGCCACTTAGGTTTGGCATATGAATGAATCTCATTGAGAAAAGTTGTATGTGTATTTGATTGTGTTTGGTGGTAATTATTACATTGTATTAAAGTCCTCACAAAGCTTATAAAATCATATTCATTTTCTCTCCCCCACCTCCCATAGCAGCAACTAAGTAAACAACAGTGTAATGGAAATAAATTACTTCAAAAGCCCATGCTGGGGCATTAAAGTAATAGATGGAGCATCCAAATGGTATCTTGATATAATATCCACAGCTTCAAGAAATTCAGACGTGAATGTCATTTGTAGAGTAGCACTTAAGGAAAGTGAAGGGCTTAATGAGCCTCGAAACCTGAACTTCAAATGAGAAGTAAACAGAGCAGGATGAATATTCTGTTTATCCCTTTTTGTTTTCATTCACCTTTAATTTAAAGAACTAAAACATAGGGAAATCGAAGCAAGCAACCTCATGCTGTCTCACTATCATCTCACCCTGTGACTCCTCTTCTACCTCCCACTAAAAATCCCTGGCTCTCACCTTTCATCCCTAATAACAACTCAACTTTGATCACGTCTTTTGTTAAAGAATACTAACTACAACCTTCTTCTGCCCCATCAGAGACCTGTAATTCTAACTTTTCATCTTTAATCAAAGCATGGCAGTAACACACCAAGCAGGAGGAGGGCTCCATGTCAAGAGTGATCCCAAATGGCCTCCATCTCCATTATCCCCACTGCGGCTTGACATGTCATGGTGCTAAGTAAAGAACACTAACACTCAGGATGCCTGCATTCACAGGCTCCCCACCACTGATAGCTTCCAGATGCAAGGAAATCTTAAACGTCTGTGGTCCTCAACACATCATCAGATCCTTCCAATATTTCCAAAAATCCATAATCACCAGTACACTATTTTGTTTTCATTTCAACATTCAACCAACGGGGATTTCAGAGAAACTAAGCAATATGGATAAAGAAGACTTCACAAATCACTTCCTATTTCTAGGGAAAATTATCCATAGTATTCATTGGTACTCTGGAATTACTGTGATTTCCTCTGCAGAATTTTCCTTCCACTTTGATACCCAACCCTCTTTCTCTCTCTCCTTCACACATACACACACACACACACACACACACACATATACACACACCACACACACACCGGTAACATTCGGTGAATGCCATTGTTTCCAGTCTCAATTTCTTTTGGGAAATATTATTTTCAGTAATTTTCCAAGGCAAGCCTCTCACTATCCTGCACAAGGAAACCATTTATGTCATGTTAATCTCTGACCTGGGCTCAATTCCATAAAACCTTGGGAAGTATATCAATTTAATGAAAAGTGAGGTAATTTTCATATATTCTATGCTCCAACTTCTACATCCATATCCCATCAAAAAGAAAAAGTCTTTTGCTTAAGATTTGCATTTGTCTCAGTAATATATTATATATTTAAAAGTTTTAATTGTTGAATTCCTAGTCCATTGAATAACAACAAAAAACTATGTATCATTAAACAGATTTGGGGGTATTTTTCTTTCAGATCAACCTGTATGTTTTCTGTCATTTGATATTTAGAAAGCGTTGGGGAGTATGGGAAAGATCACCTAAAAAGTGCAACCTTATGCTAAGATCAGCTGAGGAAATGATTCTCAGGAGATATGAGATATGCCCTGGGTTTCAGTCTCCTGCCCAGGGCACAGAGTCTGGCCTTTATTAAAGGTACCTGCTGCTCAGGGTCGTGTCTCATTTGTTCTCACTTTGTAACAACTCCCAACTGCAGTATCCATGAAATATAAAGGGATTTAAATGAGGGTCCATCTGGGGAATGGACAAGGAAGAAGGAAATTGTCTTTTTATCTTTCTCCCTGATCTTTGGTCTGGTAACAATTTAGATTCTGAAATGCCCACATGCAGGTTTTCACAGAACATGCCCTCCAAAAAAAGCTGTCAATTTTCTCTCATCAAAAATAAAGCAAACTTAACAGAGCTGCTTCACTGCAAGCACAGACACAGGTTTATCTAGTAGAAACATCAACCTATTCGCGCCTTCACCTTGGCTGGAGACACCCTGACTTGGTATCTAACTTCCAGGCAAAAAAACAGAAAAAATGTCATGGTGGAAATCGTAAATAGTGGACATTGAGAACAGAGGCCATGTATTTGCTAGACTTCATCTATATAGCAGCATTTAAAAGCAAACAGAGCACTCTCCTCACAGCTGATCTGCTTTGCCTTAGAACACAGTTTGCATTCTCCTATTTACAATGAAAGATTATCCTGATTCCCTATATTTTCTCACACTTCTTTTAAAAAAAATACCAGTTACACATGGACTTTTACATCAACATTCTTTATTATTAAAATTTATAATTCCTTAGTGACTCTATGAAAACTTTGCATAAGCAAAGAACCAGGAGAGACAGAGAATTCACTAGAACGCAGTCGTCTTAAAACATCCCAGGCTTTGAACACCAAGCTTCCTCTGTTCCATTCAGCATCAGAAAAACTCATTTGTAAACATAGAAGTGAATATGTCTCTGAGCAGTGTGTGGCAGCTTTTCCAGGCATAATGATTTAAGTATATTTTTCCCCTCTATTACTCCCTCCCTGGAAGCTTTTCAAATTATTAGGGAGACATCTATTTTGGCAGTAAAATAGCCCCAAAGGTCTCATGTCATGGGAAACTCCAATATCATCCAACTAAACCAGAATTAGAACAGGTGGTCACCCCTAGCTGGCAGACAGAGGATTTCATGTTTCCTTCTTCCAAAATGGTTTCTCTTAAGGTTTCTGCAGACATCACCCAAGAGAATTTTGTACCTCAGTTTCTGCTCTCAATGAATGTCCAGTCCTGTGAGATTTCACAGTGGGCTTTCTCCTACTTCACTCAGGAAAGGAGTATCAGGAAGGATCACCAGCCAAGCTGGGCACAGACACAGAGCCCAGGCTTCACTTTCCACTTCTCTTGGAAAAGGAAGCAATCACCCACAGCTTCAGCCAGAAAGGCTGATTGTGTACTGTCCTTCCTGAGAGTGTTCCCTGGTCGCTTGGTCCCAGAAGTTGCTCAGAGCCCAAGATCCCTTTTCAGCTTGCTCATACATAGTTCTCGGGGGCACTTTGAAAAGTATCCATTCTTTTAAATCCCAAGTTTCTTTATCTTATAATGAATAAATGACAACCAGGTGAAACCCAGGAAAATGAAATCGTAATGTGATCATAAAAATTAGGTTCATATTCTGATATTTGACCATAGTATATTTGTATAGGTGTGTGTGTGTGTGTGTGCAAGCATGTGCATGTGTGCATGTGCGAATGTGACAGAGGGAAGAAGAGAGAGGGAGAGACTAGGAGCAGGAGATGATTTTCTCCATATACAAAAACTGATAGTTATAATTGGTAATAATAAGTATTTCCAAGTAATTTCAAGTATAGCCTTGTTGTTATAGGCTAAGTCATTAGAGAGAGGGCAACTGTAGCCTTAAAGATAAAAATTCTCAATACCATCAAAGGCAACCTGGGACTGAAGATTTTCCCTCTTCTTGTGGTAGGAACTTGACCAGTACTTTCAAGAGGCATGCAATGGATTTTCCAAAGATAAAACCAAAACTTTCAGTATACACATTCTGCCCCTCCTTCCCAATTCAGCCAGAGGACTTTTATTCCCAATTCTCTGACTTTATGAAACTTGTTATTTTTGTATAACTCAAGTCCTGAACAGCAGCAGCAGCAACAACAACAAAATACTACTCACATTCAGCAGAGAAATCCTTCTGTTAATAATTTACAAGCTGCCTATGGAGTTTTATGGAGATTTCAAATGGAACGGTTGGTCATAAGCCAGGATTTCTTAACACATTTAAAAAAGAGGCTTGCAAAAGAGGAAAAGAAACTGTAGATGCTTCTTAAACTTTCCGATAGGCATTGTGAGAGAAGATTTCCATCCATCATCAGATCATTTTCAATTAATCTGAGTCAGGTCTGTAATTGGAGGAAATAATGACAGCAGGTTGATATCCTTGGAAATGTACCGCCTGATCTGGCACCATAAAACCGAATGTACCTCCTTAATAGAGGTTCACCTCACAAATTGAGTCTCTCTTATCAGATGCTACCATTGAAAAACAAAAGTATGTGGTCCTTATATTTTCCTTTATGTAATAGGATTCACACAGGATAAGTTGTGATGACTGTGTGAGAATAACTCTATTCAGAATGACTCCAGAAAGCATAGAGGAAAGAGCTGCCTTCCTTACACAGGACATGTTCAAGCATGTGCCCTCAAGACATCAGCTCCATGCACAGCCACATAGCCAAAGGCAGGCATCAGCAAAGAAAGCTGGAAGCTTTCTCACTCCTGTTCCACACCACACATTCACAAGCACACCAGCTGCAAAGCATTTCTCCCCTGGTAAATTTGATCTACCAGGTTCCAAAGGTGGAAGCTAGAGCCCTGACTCTGAGCATATTTCAAGATCCAGTGCCACCTGGGTGTTCCCAAGCAAAAGGTACATGCTGTGTTTGAATAGTAAGAAGCATGTTTTGTTACCAGGGAGCCAACCCTATCCTCATCCCAGCGTGTTCTGGAGAGGGTCATTCCAGACATCTCCCACTGCTTTGTTTGCCAGCCTCTCCCACATACAAAGACCCCATCCACCTACAGACTTCCATCTGTGATTAGGATCTGCCTTTTCCTTCAGTCCTTTGGATGGTGCCTCATGGCCACCTTTTCCTTCAGTCTCATCAGCCTTTATATTCTATTCTTTGTTCCCAAGTTTCAGGACCACTTAGAACTAAGTATTCTCAGAAATGATTTACTGGTCTCTTTGGGAAGGTATATTTCTGCAAGGATTATATCATTTTCAAAGCATGTGAAAGAGGAAAGTTTTTTGAAGAAGGTGATCTAAATTGCATGAGGTTTGCTTTGGCAAAGACACCAGATGGTTGCCTTTATGATGAAGTGGGTCTCTTCTAGCCTTTTCTTCTGTACAGGTCTCTAACAGGTGTTTCCTCTAAGGCATGTCTGTTTTCTGTAACATCAGAATGAAGAAAAATGTTGTCTGTGATGGCTTGTATACATAGATCATGCTTTTATTATGATAGAAAAATACACAGTGATTGATTTGCTATTCTGAGTCAAGTTAAAGTGTGCTTGGGAGATATCTTCCATTTGTATTTACTTACTGGACCAAGGACTCTTCATTCATCATGGGAGTGAGATAGGTGGAGAAAAAAGAAAAGTGGGGAAAAAAACAGAAAAAGCCACCAGAAGGAAGTAGTAGCCATCATTGCACACTTTAGAAGACAGCAATTTCCAAATTGTCCTCAAAGGATCCAAGAAAGATAGTCACCATCAACTTGGATACATCAATTTGGATGCATTACATAGATAAATGTTTTTAAAAATCTGAAGGAGTGTCCAAAAACAACTCACAGAGAGATAAGAGGGTCTGTAAAGGATAACACAGCTAGTTCTTCAAATCCTGATAAAAGTCAAAGCTAGACTCAGAATTTAGGTATGTTTCCTGTTGAGAAACTTTACCAACCTTGGCATAAAACCATCACCACAGTCCTGTCTAGTACAGCTGAGGGAGCCCGTGTGGCTCTTAGAACTCAGTGTTGGGGCTCATGAATTTTGGACATGGAAACCACAAAAAGGACATGAACTAAAATGAACAAGGTAATCCATTTCGTTTAAGCTGAACTAGAGGCTTATGTTACAACATCTTCTGGCTAGTTAAATGCCTAAAACTCGGGAAATCCACTAAATTTGTAGCTAGGTCTTAGTGCAGGTGGAGTCAAAGGATTTTGCTTAAGATCCTGGCCAATCTCCTTAGTAATTACTCTCTGCTTTTCCAAACCTTTCTCCACTGCCCCACCCTCCCTATTCAGGCTTCTCTGCTCCCGTTACCTACCTTTCCCAGTACTTTAGGTCTAAAACTTCAAATTCCAGTAAGTTCTTTTATCTAAAAAATTATGACTTAGGATAGAAACTAACCTAGTTGAGAAGAGTAAAAATTGCTTGTCATTAGGTTGGAGCCTGGGTCACTGAGGCAGATATTGAATAACAAGCAATTTTAATTCTCAGGGAAAATTCCTACCCCTCCAGAACAGACAGCAATAGATTGCGTGTCTCCTAGGAGGGATAGCAAAATCTCACAGGAGAGTGCATAGATTTCTAGGGTTAAATCTGTACTGTGACACAGTATGGTATGTCCCCTAAGTTACTTCAGGGGACAGTAACAAGAATTTTTAAATTAATCACTCAATCAAATAAGTATGGGATGGTATTGGAGGGGTCCAGTAGAGGGAACAGGTATGTTTGTATGATAGGATGGACTTATATGGTGCTACAAGCACGAAGGCTCCGTGGCTTAGCATGACTGAGACTTATTTCTGTGTATAACATGGGTCTACAAAGCAAGGGTGCACTACTCCACATAAGCACGATGTATCTAGGCTGATCATCTAGAGCTACAGCAGGTCAGGAGAGAGTCGAGAAGTCCCACAGGTGCTTTTTACTGCCTCAGTCATTGTGGCTCACATCTCAGTGGACAGGACTAATCCCATGGCTCCTGTGGCTCCTGTGGCTCCACCTAATCCTGTGGCTCCACCTAGGAGTCTAGGTCCTCAGGAAGGAAAGGAAAACTAGATATTGTGAACACTAGTAACTTCTATCTCAGCATTATGGTCAAGAAGATCTGTCTGTACAACTTGTCATCTCTTTTCTTGTATCTATCAAATAAGGGAGAAAGTCTTTAAACTCTGGCAGAGATGGAAATGCTCACCAGATATCCCAATTGCTTCCCATATTCCCCAGTTCCCTGAAAGTCAGCAGGAGCCGTGTAGCTGGTTTTTGACAAGAAATAATGGTATTATTTTGGACCAGGCCAATACAACCTTGGCTTGATTGTTTAGTTCCTTCCTCTTCCCTTGCCTGGTGACCCAGCAAGCTGCAGGTAGTCTAGCTTCTGTTGCCCAAGGCTCTGAGTGGCTGTGTGGAGTAGAGGTACTATTCACCTGAGTGAAGAGCACATGGGGTGAGAAACCACCTGTGTTGTGTTTAGTGGTTGTTTTTGCAGCCAAGGCCTAGATTCTACGGACTTTCTAGATTCTTTCTAGTCCTGAACTTTCTGTGTATCTAGAAACATTTTGTCTGGTCTCTAACAAGCTTCCCTTTGGATTTGAGTGGAGTTATAATGTATGGGGTCAGGGAGCCTTGGCCAAAATTGGGTGAGGATCAGAGCAAAGATTAGGAAAATGCAGACCCTTGATGAAAGCTGCAAAGACTGAAAAGTGCATTTAATAAATCTGGAGGTTTCAGTGGGGACCCATAAAAAATATGGAAAGAAGAGAGGAGAAAACCAGATTAAGGAAGAAGGTGCTGCCCATGATTTGACTTCTCACTGCCTTTTAAATTCTAGATTGTGGTGCCCAAAATACTACTCATGTTTCTGCCAAGCAATAGTAACATTATGATAGTAGCGAAATGAAGAGTAGAAATAAGAACCTTTGAAGCACATAAAAGTAAGGTAAAAAGAATCTTCCCCGAGTGCTCAGGATGTCTCCAGCTATGATATAGTCTGGGAATTCAGCTCCTTGCACCCTTCAGACTTGAGCCCTTATTCTGGAGTCTTAGGCTTGCAGTCATTCTCTCCTTACATTGCTCTCCACTTTGGGCTCAAGGCTCTATCATATTTTACGCCTTGGCTTTGCTACCCAGGAACCCCAAATATCCTCAGACTGACTCCATTCTCCCTATTTAGGACTTTTCTAGATGATATGGAGCAAGATCCTGACCAGCTTGACAGCAGTGGCATGTTTCACTGGTCCAAAACAACTCCTTTGGACAAGGTGATTTTGGTAGGTGACCTTGTATCATATTTAAATAAAATAAAGCATCTCTTGGGGGTGCAGGATGTCCTGCTGATAACGATAAGCACCTGTGATTTCCCTCTGTAAACCAAATTTGGAAGGAAAAAGATACCTCACCAGCCATATAAATGATGTGCAGTTTAATCTATGTGACATTTGACAAAGACTTTGTGGATGATATGCTGAGATTTAAAACACTTAGATATTTTCAGCTACTAACCCTGCCTTTAGACATTTAATTATTTACAATAATGTTCTCATGAAATAAGCTTTGCTATTAAATCTAACTAATATAAGTGCACTTGGGAAAGTTAGTATTTCTAAGCCCTTTGCAGTTGTTCTTTTATTTTAAAATAAAAAAGCATTTCAGCTGGGTGGGGTGGCATATGCTTGTAATTTGAACATTCTTAGAGGCTATCTCAAGCCTAGAGCCCAGCCTGGGTATTTTAGCAACTTTGCAAGAACCTGTCTTAAACAAAACAAAACAAAACAAAAATTTAAAAGGGACTGGGGATGTGGTTCAGTGCAAAAGCCCTGTGTTCAATCCTAGTGCCATAACAAACAAGTACACAAGCATTTCTCTAACTTATTAGTTTAAATTTTTTTATTTCTTATAATTTTTTAAAAGCTGACTATGTTTATATTTAATACACAAGCTCAAAATATATCTCTTAAACATCTCCCACCTCAACCCCAAACAACTTTGGGTGAAGCCTTGTAGATAGCGGAGGTTCTGTCCCTATCCCTCCTCTCTAGGAGCCAAACTAACTCAGCTCATGGAAATGTGAGCAATTGGAATATAAAAAAGACATATCCTAATATAGGCTCTAATATGTGTTTTCTGAATCCTCATCTATTGCCATTCTGCAGAGTTAAAACTCAAGTATAATTTCAGTGGTTTTCCTTACAAGGCATAGCTGCCAAAATTAGCTAATAAAGATATTGCTTGCATGCTGTATAGGCCCTATAGAATTTTCTCATTTATGGCTAATTGATAATTATAATTACTTTCTTGCTTTTCAAAAGTAGTTTAGTTCATTTCTTCTACTTGGCCTGCGCACGCGCACACACACAAACACACACACACACACATACACACACACACCCCACACACACAATCCTCATGGCACAGCACCAGTGTCCTGACAGAATATGTTCCAATTTTTGTAAAAGTATTATCAATCATTTGATCAGAAGCATAAAATTGTCAGAGCTGTCATATCTGCTGGAAGACTATTAGGGTTGCTGAAACTTACCATTTTAGCAATTATGTCTTATTCTAAACTACACAAAATTAACATCGGTTGAACAGGAAGCCAAAAATGTTTTCAATTGGAGGAAAATCTTTAGAAAGGCTCAGAAGTTGGGTGCAGATTGAGGCATCCAAGAGACCATAAATAAATAAATAATTAACAGACATTTTATTAGACCGTATTTATTAATCACACAGACAAGTTGCCATTATAGCTACTTCCCTTACGATACTCAGTGTGGAATATAGTTCAGAACAGCAACTGAATCTTTTGTTACACTTCCAAGGCCTACTTTAGAAATGCTGAGTTTTGAAATTTGTGCTCTAAGAGATAACTATCCAAACTGCAAAATTCAAGAGGCTTAGAACCTGGTTCCACTTGCAGAAGGCTCCAGTGGAAGTATTCAGTTGAAGTTCCCAGGAACAAATAGCACATTCTCTTCTTTCTCCCCAAAGCCACCATCTTTCTTAATTGGGAGACAGTTTTGTGCCACAGTTTGTTGGAGAAATTGCCTCTCTAGCTTCCCTATAAATGTATTCTGGCATGTATCTTGCTTCTAATCATTTAGTTCTGCTCAGAAGAGCAATTGTTGGACTTCAGGCATGTTACATTAAATACCGTTAGTCTTCATTATTCAACTTAAAACTAATCGGGTTAACTAGAGACAATTATTTAATAGATTTGGTTAAGATTCATATCACTCTCCAAGAAAGCTCTCCAGACAAGTAGAGAGCTTTATTTCCTCTCTCAAGGAGAGACCCTTGGAAACATAGCACTTCCCAGTATCTTCTAATGTGATCAACTCTAATTGCTGATATAGGGGATTTTACTCATTTATCCTGTTAGATTTTGTCAACACCTGCTTTATAGAGCTTGCTATTTATCTTAGCCAAGGATTGGCCTAAATGAAAATGATATATCCATTTGAAAGGTTCTGAGTCTTTACATGCCTGAGAGTATAGAACGTATACATAGTGAAATTTAAATATATTTAACTTGTTCTCTACCATTTTTCAAGTGTCCCAACAAGATTCAAATTTGTTTACTGAACAATTGTTAATGTCGAGCACCATGGTTTCAATATGTTAATTTCCACACCAAAATCTATTGTAATTTTTAACCACTTTAAACATAAAGAAATTGAGGATCAGAGAGATTAAAATGATTTGTTCCTTCTCATTGGTAAGGACAGAACTAGAATACAAGGTTAAGGGCCAGGGATTTAGCTCAGTGGTGCCATTGCCTACCTTGCAAGTGCAAGGTCCAGAGTTTGATCCCAAGTATAGAAAAAAATACAAAGTTAAGTCTTTTGGCTCCATGTTCACCACTCTATTACATCCAAGCTCCCTAAGAGGAAATGTTTCCCAGGCCCTGAAAGAAGCCACAAATACCAGTTTTTCAGTTACATTTATTATGTTTATCAATCTCTCTGAATGTGGGAGAGTCCAAATCTAAGTATATATCTCATGTATTATTTTGTATTCAATTTAGAATTCTACTCATGCTGTTAAAAATCAGCAATGCTACTAGTAGTATGAGACATATTCAAATGCTTGGGATCAAACAGAATTTTTATAGCCTTCCCATATCTTTTATGTATTTTCATGGCAAATTTCCTTGATTCAGGTTATCCAATCAGTTCAGTGTGTTAGGTTGAACTATGTGAAATTACCAATATTTAACTATTCTTGAAACGCAAAAAGTTTTTCCTGATTCAAACAATTGTATGAAAAACCACTCAATATTGCAACATGTTGCAGAACTTAATATAATTTTCAGAGTTCTCTAGAAGACATAGTTTAGAAATAGAATTTAGAATGTCACAGTTTTTATTTAATCATGCTATAGCACATATAAGGCTAAAAACATATAATGAAAATGAGAAAAAAATGTCCCCATATGCTGCAATGATTTTATACCCTGAGTAATGAAGCTGATCTGAATCTTAGTTGATTCATCCCAGGCAAATAGAAATTTTTTCAAAGAAGTAAAAGAAGAAGGCATTCCACAAAATAAAGAAAATGTTATAATTGTACTACTGGTTCATAAGTTCCATAATAATAAGCAATTTGAAAAATTCTGTTAACCTCATGAAAGTACTACTACTGGAAATATGAAGGTGAGAGGAAGGAATTACCTTTGGGGGGCTGTCTTTCATTTCCTCTATAAAAGTCCCCCCACTCTGCCCCTTGCTTATCCTCAGAAACGAACTGACAAGTCAAAGCATGAGTTTCAAAACCACGTTGTAGCATGCGTATTTGGAGACGCCCACTCAGCCCTGATAGGGCTTCGAAACTTTGTCATGCCACTGAGATCCAGTAACTACACTCGGAAGGAGCTGAAGGACATTGTGTTCATTGGGTCTCTGGATTACCTGCAGAGAGAGTGGCAATTTCTCTGGAATTTTCCCCGCATATATATAATGCCTGTAAGTACCACATAAGGAATAGTGAATATTTATAATGATAATATTATGAGTAGTACTAATGTTGATAATTATGGCAATAACTTGCAATTGTACACTGCATACTAGGTGTCAGGAACTGTGATAAACATTTTGCCTATATCAGTTCATTTCTCCCTCAAAATAATGCTAGAGGATAGACATTGAAGGTTAAGAACTTTAAGCAAAGAAAGACTAAATAACTTGCCCAAGATTGCATAGCAAGTAAGAGGCAAAAGTAAGATTTAAGCCTAAATATTGTGGCTTTTGAGTTTATGCTCAAACTGCTTTATTATTTTATCTTTATCCAAATCTACTTTTTAGTTTCTCTTTTCCTGAGACTGATTCTAACTTAATGGCTCAACCTAAGGTAATACCAACTACTCTTTGTGGTCTTTTTCCTCTTTTCTGGAGACTTCTTATAGAGAATGCATAGTGCCACAGGGTCCTTTTTAAGTGTATAAGTAGAGGGAATTGGGTTCACAACTTTGAGAAAAGTGTCTTCTGTGGTTTTCAAACCGCATGTGTCTTCCAAAAGTTATGTTGGAGCCTGATTGCCATCATAAATCAGTAGCATGGTCATTTGGTCATGAGAGCCTCACCTCCTTGGGATCTATGCCATTATCATGAAGTTGAGGGAGTTATGGTAGGAGTGGGTTCCTGGTAAGAGATGAAGTCTATCCCCGTCCTCTCACTTGTGCACCCCCTGGCCATGTGATTCCCTCTGCTGTGTTATGAGGCAGCCAGAAGGCCCTCAGCAGACGCAGTCATTCCCAGCCTCCAGAACTATGAGAAATAAATTTTTCTTTATAATTTACCCAGTCCGTGGTAGCTTGGTGTGGCTGCAGAAAAATGGACAAAGACAGGATCCATTATGAGTATGTGGCATTGTAGTTACAATTATATTTGCATCTAATGATCATAATTTTTTTCTCAATCTGTGTTGCCATTTCCCAGGATGAAAAGCCCATTATGTGCACTGTGAAATGCACCAGAACATTTGAAGTTTTATGAAATAATGCTGGCAATATGGAAGGAATATTTTTCCAACTTGATTCTCAAAAATGATTCTCAAAAAGCAAATTCCATTTACTTTTAAAAAAAAAAAAAACCGCTATAAAGCTCCAATTTCCATCTTCCTTGCTTCAGTCCATACAGAGGAAGAAAGAAAATGACCCAAAGTCTCCAAAGCCAGCTAATGTTAAAAATTACCAATATTAGATCCAAGATTCCAGAAGGTGGGGACAGATTTACCCCTGTTTCTCCACCAAAGGAAAGAAGTAACTTACACATTGCAAATTTATCTGGAGAGTACAAACAGGGTGTTCTACCAGCAAGATGGCGGGGGAGTGAAATTCTCCTTTAGAGCCATTACTGCTCCTTTCTCTGATTTTTACCTTGCCATTGTCACTCTTACTGTATTTCTCTTCTCCACTGGAGTCAATGAAATAGATTTATGTAGTCCTATACCACTCCACTCTCCTTTGTCTCATTCAAACACACTCTCTGGAAAGAGTCTGTGAAATGTATGATGTATAGTAAAAAGTGAATATTGAAATTTTTAAAATTTATTAAAGGACACATTGTCATTAATCCCCTTCAAAATACACCCGCTCACTTTAAACACACTTATCCCATTGTTCTTGCCACTTTCTGAAGCAGTTTTGCAGATCCTTTTTTGTGAGCATCTTCCAAGATACGATCAAAAAATATAGTAAATTCTGCTGCTTAGTGCCATCTAACAGAGAGGCAGTCTTGTAAAAACATTACATTGTGTCCTCATCCACCTTACTCACCAGATCTGGCACTGTACAACTTCTGGCTCTTACTCAAAATCAAAATGACCATGAAAAGTAAACAACTTGAATCATTTCAGAATATTGAGGCAGCCAGGACAGCACAACTAAGGACAACCACAGAAGAAGACTTCCAGAACTCTTCAGAAAGTGGCAAGGACTATAGGACAAGTGTTTCCCAAGCAGGGGAGAGTATTTTGAGGGGTATTAATGACAGTGTGTGTTTTTCTGTAATAAATTTTTAAATTGTAAACATTCACCATGTATTTTGATCACTCTTTGTATTCACAATAAGCTACTAATAAATGATAAGACAAATGTGTCAGATATCTGGTAACTAAGTTTTAAAATCAAGCTGGAACCTGGAGAGACTTTAGCTTGAAAATCACATCACTCACCATGAGCCCTAACATCCCATCCCACCACCTGACAAGTCCTTTCTCCACCCTGTTTTGTCTCATTAGGGATCAGCACTCTATTCTGGGGATCTGCGTGCGGTCAACATAGAGGACTGCTCCATGTGTGCTATCCTAGCCCCTTCACCCAAGGCAGTAAGCAGCCAGATCCTGGTCGACACAGAGAGCATCATGGCCACCCTTAACATCCGGTCCCTGAGGATCAGCTCCACCCCCTACAGACCTTCAGTGCCAGGTCTGAACAGCACCCCTCTTGGGAAGAGGCTGGGGTAGATGGGATGAGGACAGAGAATAACCTCCCTTCTGAAGTACTTTCACCATAAGAAGGAAGGGAGGTTGGCCAGATGACCCTACAATGCCTTCCAGCTCTGGCTATCCTGTGATAGGAGCAGCCTGCAGTTATTTCCTCTGTATTCTAACCCGAAGGGAAAACTGATATCCATCTTCTAAATGAAATATATATAATACTGTTTTCCTATTTTAAGGGGGAAAAAAATCACAAAACTGTAAATGCTATTTTTTTAGTTATTAATATTAAAGAACATAGCACTTGGTATATTACTATAATTAAATTATTATCATTAATTGGTTTTCATTGGTTTTTAAAGATATTCAAGTTACAAGTTCTACTTTCATGGTTGACAGAATAAACTGTATTGTTTGACCCTTTGGGATGTTTTCAATATACAAATTTTAGGAGCTTATCACTAAGATTCTTTCAAACTTCTGTAGTCTAAAAATGGTTTATTTCAGCTTCAAATTGCAAAGAGCAAGTGAGAAATGAGTTGGGTGGATCTCTTCAGATGAAGATCCTGTCTCTTTTCTCCTTTGGATTCCTCTCAGTACCTGGCAGTATTATGGTCACTTAATAGATGCTTAACAAGCACCTGTAGAAGGACATGAGCCAGTGAGCTGGACTCCAGAGGAGCTACTGCCTATTTCTCTGCATCCATGAAGTGCCTGCGGGTAATCCCCATGACAGAAGTGTTTATCTTTCTCTTCATCAAATAGGCAGAGGATTGTAAAACTACCAGCCACTCAACTGAATAGGAAAGTCATATGTTTTGTATCTAAAACAGATTTTCAATTCAAGACATAGAAGTAAGCCATGATTGGAACCCAGCTGGTCCAGTCATTTCCACTGGTAATGATTAGCCCACTGTATCTAGGTCAAGGGGCTGGGTCCTCAAGCCATGGAGCTGGTGACCAGAGTTGGCCCACCTTGCAAAGCACTCAGAGAGGTTGGATGTTAAAGGCATTACAAGGCTCTATGTGATTATGGCTGTAGACAAAAATGATCACAAGTCAATTCTCTCTCTGGCTCCCAGGCACTGTTCCCATGCAGATAAACACAAGGTTCTTGGGTATAAAAGAGTCATCTAATCTTTGGTAGGTGAACTAAACCAACTCCTTGGCATACCCTCACTATACAACCAAATCCAACCCAGCATCCAGGACTTCAGCATATTTTGAAGAGTGGAACTAATAGCAAAGCACCTCAGGAATACCAAAGTGCCATGAAAAGCTGAGCTAAGGAGGTAGGAGCCCTACCTGAGCAAATCTGAACATCTATAGAAGTGCTGGTGTGTTCTGCTGCCTGAATCCTTAGCTGAGTAATTAAGGTCACTGAAATTCACAAATGATTTGTGTGTATGTGTGTGTGTGTGTGTGTGCGCACACATTCTTGTAACACTGAGATTGGATAGAGAGAATGCAGAAATACGTGCATACAATATAGTCCTGGGGAAACTGACAACACCAAAAGCCTTCTAATTAATGGCACAGAATATAATCCTTCTGATTATTATTTTGTAATCTCTCACCTTCTATATAGGCTAGAAACATACAAACTTATGATTCTAAGTCTAGTTCCCTTATATTTAGGGATTTTTATCCTTTTGTTTATTCAGCAAAAATATGTTTATTTGGTAGGATGTATCAGGCATTTGGTGATAGACTCAAAGGCTGCGTGTAAGATGGCAGCTGACTGATATGGTAGAAAGAGATAGAGGAAAGAGGGGAAAGGGTTGGAAAGGAGAAAGAGAACAGGAAGAAATACCAAATTGGTTGAATCACCATGGAGCATGAGTAGATCGTTTCCCCAAATATAAAAAGAGAAGCATAGGGAAGAAGAATATGTTTGGTGGGCCTTTGTGCCATTCCTGTATGGATGTGATTATACTCATCTGTACACTGGAGAAATATTGGTCCAGACAGTCTTGAAGGACCCACCTAACAGAGGTCATCAAGTCTGCTCCCTGGCCATAAGCCACCAGCGAAGTCGCATTTTGAGAACATCAGGAAGAGCCTTGTGAATATTCACTCCTAAGTTTCAATGATTACTCTGGCATCATAGGAGTCAGTCTGGAGTTTGTTTTTAGAAATCCCAATCTTTGGAGAAGCCTGTTGGATCCTCTCAATCAATCTTTGCATTTCACATCAATACACTTCTTGCACCATTACTGAAGAAGTAGAAAGTTTTACCTCTGAAAACTGAAAGTATAAAGGATTGCAGAATTCTCCAGGGAGAGAGAAAGCACCTTCTACACTGAGCACCAAGGTGTATCTGGATCAGTAATTCTCAGCATGAGGTAGTTTTGCACTCTGAGGTCAGAGCATCTGGATACACTTTGGTCTTTTCCAGCTCGGGGACATGCTATGAGCTTCTGCCTAGGGAAGTCAGAAAGGCTGCTAAACATCTTCCCCTGCTCGAGACAGCCCTACAGATAAAGAAAGGCCAATAGTACCAAGATTGAGAAATCTGGTGCCCACATTCCTGGTGAGCTTTTTGTGGCATCAGTGGGCTTTTCTACATCTTCACATCATACTAAACTCGCACACAAAGCCAAGCTAGGACGACCAAGACTGTTCATACAGATTCATCAAGGGAGATTCGGGTTGGGGGATAGCAGAATGAGGATACTTCAAAGGAGCTATAAGGACACCAGGCCTCTGCTGGACATCTCTGGGCCAACCTTAAGGTTTCTCAGTAATGTTCTAATTACTGCCCTGTCACGTCACAAGGATAACAGGTTGGCAAACCTAGGTACTGAACTAAATAATCTGTGGCATAATCTAAACATATAACAGTAATTAAGTCTGACAACTTAATATGCTACTGAAATTTAAATGTACAGTAGTAATCTACAATTAAGCAATCTTTTGTAATAACACCCTGCCAGCCTGGAAGATTTCAGGTATAATGCTGTGTACTCTTAGGTAGCAAAAATATTGACTTTAGTATAATGTACACAGGCAACGATCTGACACTTATTCAAATTACTCACTGCTCTATAAGGAAAAAGGGCTGAGCCGAAAATTCAGTCGCTGCCCTTTAGTCAGCTTAGGGAACAGATGTTCATGTAGCCACTCAGCCCTGGTGGGTGCTTGTATCCAAAATTAGATCACTGGGTCTGAAAGTTGGGGTATTTCAAGTTCTTTCTTGCCTGGGAAATGGAATCAGAAAGGAGGACTAAAAGGATTTCTCCATTGAGAGGTTTCTCCTTTGAGGGAAATTGATCTCAGTATTTTACTGTAAATTCCAGCCTCAATTGGCGCATATTTTTAACACATGGGCAAAATATGTACCCAGAAAGGACACCAGCTTTGCAGTGAACCCTACCCATCACTGCCAAGCATGTAATCTTGACTCTGAGCTGCCCTTCCTTCATTTTCCAGGGTCATCTGACTAAGTTCCATTCCAAGTTGATGTGACAGTCATGTAGTTCCTATCTGCTGACAATGTCTACTGCTTACAGCCCCCAGAGGGCTCGTTTACAACTATTTATCACATAATCTCTGTTCCCTACTGGAAACTGTAATGTGGAACAATGGCAATTACAGGAAACTCACATAGGCTCTTGCAGGCTGGTAAGAAGCTAGAATTGTCTCCTAAATGATCCTGTACATGGTTGCCTCTTTCCTGCTTAAAGTCCTTTGCCTGTCCCCTCTGCCAGAAGGACTCTCTCATCCCTCATGACTCAATTTTCCGATCAAAGATTCCTCCCTTTGAGCTCCATGTAGAGCCACATCCCCACCACAGTTACTAGCCCTTAAAGGTTTTTTTCTCATCAGTATCTGAAAATATTTTGTATTTGCAACACATGATATATAGCTTGGGCAATCTCAGTTTCTCCAAGTCTTCCTGAATTATGGGAATCTTGGATTTTTAAAAAAATATATAGTTTAAGGTATTGAGATCCCATCAAGAGTCAGGTTTATCTCTAGCCACTGCTACAAACTTTTCTTTCTCTGAAATAGCAGTGCATACAGGTGGCATTCTGCACCTCCATTTTGTCACCTAAAACTAAAGGGCTTTGGGGGTTCCTGAGGCCACTGCTGGTTCTAGTTGTCAGCCACACATGTTGGGCTCTTCATGTGGAGCTTCATGTGTTTTTATCTTCCAACCATGGCTCCGAATTTTACTCAATGTCAGAAATATATTCAGCTCTACTAAATTAACAAGAAGTGGCTCTTTCACTGAATACTGCTTGGGGAGATGGAGGCAGTGTTAAATGGTATAATACCTGGCATTCCTTCTGGAACAAAAATCTTCCTTTTGATTTCCTGTTTCCTCTGTCAGCACTTCCCTTGTCCTCCCTCTGCCCACTCCTCTGGTGGCCTCAGGACATTGCTCATCTCCTACATTTCCCCTCCCAAGCTGCTCTCCTTTCCCCTGCTCAGCAAACAAAGGATCTTTCAGTTTTTCACCCTTTTCCAAAGGGTCAGGAACCTCAATCAGATTAGACATGTTACTTTCACAGTATTTTTCTGTTATATAGCATCCTCAGAAAAGTTCAAGAAAAGTGACCTAGAGTTTTAAAGTACCACTTAAGAGATAATAGCATTTGTGTTTTTAAGGCACCTTAGTTTCCTACTTCTCTCTTTCTCTTTCTTCACGTTTTTAGTTTTGCAGGCTCCAGATCTGATGTCAAGTTTTTTAAAACCCTCATGACAACACTGTGTTTGAGGCCAGGACCTCATAGCTACTCCCAGGGACTCAGGGGCCTCATCTCTGGAGGAAGGAGGGAAATGATCTTTACACAAAATGCAGAGGTCCAGGGCCCTATGTGTCTACTCAGTTAGGGCAGAACAGAGCACCAGGGCTTTCTAAGTGGGCCGGCTTGCTGGAGCAGGAGAGGGCAGCCAGATCAAGGGACAGAGCAAAGACATTGCAGATGACTGTCCTCAGGGTGTCTGGAAGGGATGGGCACCACCAGGAGCCTGCTGCACTCCTCAGAGTTGCTCTTGGAGCAGAAACACCAAGATATTGACCATTTCCTAAAATTTCTGTGAGCAACTTAATATGGTTGGAGGTGCTGCCTGGCTAAGCCATTACCAGTACCACCACTCCATGGAGAATAATTGTATATCTTAGTTATAATGTCAAAAGCAACTGCTGGAGGAACTTTGCCTGTTTTGTGATTCACCTGAACAGTTGTTTAGAAAATTCACTCCAGAAACACACATGCATACACACACATACATACACACATACTCTTTCAAAAGGAGATGCTAAGGAGACTCAAACACAGTTGGTTTTCTAAGTCCAAGTTCTGTACCTGGGGATTCAATTCAATCACAGATAGAAGATATTAAGAAAGAAATCATATCTGCACTGAACATGTACAGACCTATTTTGTCATTATCCTCTAAATGATATAGTATAACAATTACAGTGTAACATAGCATTTACATCATATTAGGTATTACAGGTAATCTAAAGATAAGTTAAAGTGTATGGGAGAATGTACATAGGTTATATGCAAATACTGCACTATTTTATAAGAAAGGATTTGACCCAGGCATGGGGATGCACGCCTGTAATCCCAGCCCTCTGGAGGCTGAGAAAGGAAGATTACTGAGAGTTTGAGGCCAGTCTGGGCTGTATGGTGAGTCCAAAGCCAGCCTGAAATACATAGTGAGACCCTGTCTCAAAAATAAATAAATAAACAAGCAAACAAAAAAAGAAAGAAATTTTAAAAAAAAGGATATGGGCATCCAAAGATTTTGGTGTACATGGGGGTTCCCAGAACCAATTCTCTGCTGTTACCAAGGGACCACTGTAATACGTGTTTTTCTGATTACAGAAAAATGTTTGAGATTTGGACCTGAGAGTAACTTTGCTAAGATAAAGCACCAAGTCATGCGGTGTTTGTTCTTATATTGTGATAAGTTTTGCAAGGCAGTTTGTTTGCAGTTATCATCTCTTTTCTTCTTTATCATTGTCTGTGTCTGTAACAGGAACGCTACCTGACGCTAACAAATATAATGGGAAATCAAAATACCGGCAAGTCCCCATCCTCACTGAACTGAGTAAGTTGTGTTTCAAGGGAGAATCTTTATGATGCATAATTGATGTCCCAAGATTCTTTTTAGAATCCATAGTAAAGGATTAAGGAACCAGAATGCGGCCCAAAGAGCTTTAAGTGCTTGGCTGGATGTCAAACTGGGCTTTTACCTGACTGGTGACATCATCCAGTGGAGTCGCTCTATCTGGTGTCAGGGGCAGGAATACTATCTGGCTTCCCCACTCTCCTGAGTACCAGAAGAGGGAGGGAGACAGCAGCCTGCTCAGTCTGACTCCCAGGGAGGGCATGGGTTTGAAGCCTCCTAGAAAGGCTCTCCCTGTACTGATTTATCTACTATCATGGGACTCGGGTCACATATTTTCCTTTCCACTAGCCACATCAGGGCAGGACTAGGGAAAGACTGGGGAAACATGCAGTGTATAGACTTAGAGAAGGGACCCACTCTTGGGGTGCTTAAATGTCATGTCCAAAGTGTCACCCTTGCATCATCTTACCCCCAGCCCTGAAAGAGACACTTATAAAGCGGAAATTCCCCTCAGAGAAATAACAAAATAAACTGTTACCTCTCTTCAACACTTTTTGAAAATGAGCATGAGTGCAGTTTCCCAGATATACGGCATACTGGGAGCAGAAAGCAGGTATTGGGCGGTAAAGAGAGGGAAGGGAGCCCGTGCACATTTTGGGAGTGTTGGTGGGACACTAGGGGAGATGCTGGGATTCACTCCTGAGAAGAACTGAGGAAAAAGTGGAAAATACAAAAGAAACTCTTGCCTTTGATATAGATTGAACCAACTCAAAGTTGATCTCTTTAAAACTGGGCCTGTGATTTGATCTAACTCTCTAATATAAGATATTTAATAGGCATTTCCTGATTTAGAATCTCTAAGCCCAGTGGGACATACACCAAACTACATGAACAGATCTTTTAGTCCTAGAAATAAGCAGGGGGAGCTGGAAAGGAATCAGCCCGCCACTCTCTAGGGGAGCTGGGGATGACAGTGCAACAGTGAGAAACTTCTAGTCACCCAGATCCTGGGCCAGGAATTTTCTAAATCAACTCTGAAGCCAGGTGTAGTGGCTCACATCTGCAGTCCCAACACACTATGATACTGAGACAGAAGGATCACAAGTTTGGCAACTTAAAGATTTAGACTCTGTCTCAAAAACATAATAAAGGTCTGGAGGTAAAGTTCAGTGCCCTGGGTTCAAACCCCAGTACTAGAAAAAAAATAGGCTCTGAGCATCTCAGATCCTTGGATATTGACCAGTACCTCCTAGCCTTTTTGTTACCTCCTTGAAGCTATCAACAGCAAATTTTATTTATATTTCTTTTCCCTCATTTCGGTCCATCTCTAACTCCCAAGGTAGTAGTACATTAAATTTGTGATTAGAGGAGGACTATAAATTAGAGTGCTTAGGAGAAGATGGCCCAGCTTCCCTTGGCCCAGATGTGCATCTGGTCACTCTCCAGGTACTCACAGGCTTTGTTCAGCTAAAGGCCTTTTGGCACTAGGCAGCCCTGTCCAATTAACCTAACAAGTCACCTACAGCTCACTCTGTTTCCGACTGCAAAGGGTCATACTGACACCGAGCTGCAGATCTGACTGCTAGCACTTTGATACAGAATGTACAGGGCCTGCAAGAAATGACTAGGACAGCTGAGGCTGCTGATTCAGGATGACACAGCGAGATCTGAATAAAGCCCATGGTGTGTGTGGGGGGGGGGGGGTTGAGGGATGACCACGCCAGGAGAGCAAAGGAGGAGTGCATAGAAGACGTGGGTTGGTATTAGTCAGACCCTGCTCATTTCTATAAAAATATTACTATTCTTAGAAGACAGTGATTCACTAATACCCCCAGTATGTCACTTCCCCTAATTTGCTGAGAAATAATTTAAGGGATTAAAGAATAATCCAATCTTTACCAAGATTGTATTCTGAGTTGTATGACCTGTGGGTTTGGTTGGATCTGTAATAACCAGAGCCATGCTATTAAGAACCATGAAGGATCTAAGCTCATTCCACCTGCAGATAACAAGTAACCTGCCACAGTGTCATGGGTATTAGCACAAAAACACAAGACCTCTGAGTCAGAGACAGAAAAGCACAAAATATGAAAGTTTGTGACAGCGATAATAGCACACAAAATATCATCATTTCTGTGCTGAAGGGCCAATCTCTGCTTCCCACAGAGTGACATGAAAAGGTTCAAATTACACCACAGCCACAGTGGGTTGCTGACCAGAAGAGGAACCTGAATTTAGGAAACCAGAATCTTTTATACTAGGCAGTAATCACAGTAAGCATGCCCTCCCTTTGCTTTGGAGGGAGACAGCATCTCTGTCTTCCAGTGTTGCTTTCTATACAGACATTTTTCAAGCAATAGTCCAGGAACAAAGGCAAGCAGTGCCTCTGATCTCCTCCCCAATAATGGTCAGTTGTGTTCACTGCAGAGTCTGCCTGCAGGGCTCTAAATTGAATCCTGGGACCAGTATAGATGTGCTAATGGTTCCTTTGGCTTCTGCTGTACTGGCTTCAATTAGCATGAATCTCTAATCCCTTGCTACTCAAAGCATGGTCCCTGAGTCAGCAGTTTCAGCAGCATCCTGCACTGCACTGGCTGCTTCCCTCACTGTAAACTCGCAGGCCCCACCCCACACCTACTGAGTCAGAATTAATGCATACAGTAAATTTGGAGAGACACTACTTTACCTCACTCTGGGCCCACCTGACTCTAGGAACCTATGTAAATACCAAGTCGTCTGTGGCATAGTAATGAAAAAGGACTCTAACCAAGGTGACTATATGTTCCTTCTTTATGGCTAGAGTTACATGTCATCTTTAGGGGAGCAATATACTTGGGAAGGGAAAAAAAGAAAAAGAACATACTCAAGTAAGGGTAGATCCCACAGTCTCCAAGGTAGGCCCCAATCCCTTGATCAGTGGTCACCCTGGTCCTGCCTCTCATGGCAACTCCTGTCTTCTTGTCTGCCTGCCTTTCTTTTTTCCTCTTTTGTCTTGCAGAGAATCCTTCCAATGTACACTTTATTGAGCAGCTTGGTGGACTGGAAAGGAGTCTGACTGGACTGAACCTGCATCTCAGCACTTCCTTTTCGACAGGTGCTGTCTTTTCTGGTAACTTCCTGGATTCCCTCCTGGCCACAGTAAGTGTAGCTAAATCAAGGAGCCCCCAAAACCAACCCCCTAAGGAGAGATGAATGGGAAAGTTAGGCTGAGTAGATAAAAGCTCACAATTCCAACTTTCTTGATTTTCAAAAAAACCTTGTTCACATACATGATTTCATTTTTTCTTACAATCACTTGAGAAGAGAAGCAAAACACTCACATTATCAGTACTATATACATGAATCTCTTGGAGCTGGAACACCAGAGGGCAGGAGGATTGGATGGTGCTGGCTTTACAGCTTCAGATCCTGCTTTCTCTTCTCTCTAGAATCTCCCAACAGCTCATGCACAAAGCAGCCCTAAAGTGACTCAGGTTTCAAGAAAAGAGCTTTGACCTTTGGTGGCTTTGCTCAGAGATAAGTCAAGCCCTCGTCCATATTGCCCTGCTCTTGGGATGTGTTTTAAGTGCACGGTGGTTGTTCAGGCCTCTGCACTTCTTTGGCTGCCAAGTGGATCTCTTGCGTCCATTACAGGATTCCTCCCAGTGGAATCCACACCCCATCCAGTGCCCATTGGCGGCACTACAGAGCCCTGTGAGGGACACAGCAGTGGTGAGGCCGACAGAAGCCTCCACTCCCATAGAGCTTTGAGCTCTTGGAGGAGCCTGACATACACCAGATCAATAAGTAACATAGAAAGAATGTCAGCTACAAGGGCTAAGAAGAGGCAAAGGGTACCGGGAAATGTAGGCTTTGGGGAAGGAGTGGCAGGTGTCAGTATGTGGCCAGGGAAGGTAGCACTTTGGGAAGGCAGCACCTTCGCCAAGCTCTGGAGGAGGAGAGGGTGCAGCCTTTTAGGTCCTTGGGGAAAGAATTAATGCTCCAGGCAGATCTGTGAGGTGGGAGCACACCACAGGTGTTGGAGGAATTGGAACTTGAAACCCACAGAATCTGTGCATAGCCATTTGTGACTACAAGGACTCCAAAAAGGGAATCTATGAAGTCTACCACCTCATAGATCCCTCCTACTAGGGTTTTGCAAGGAAAGGGTTACAAAAAGGCTGAATGTCAATATGTGGATGATCACATGCACAGGATTCTGGTCCCAGCTTGATAAATGTGCAGTGTCATGGAGTTCTACATAGAAGAGGCATCATTCCTGAATTGTGTAGGGGGCTTAAAGGCTCAATTTCCACATTTAGGGGAGTATGGCTGCGTAT
The DNA here is from genome assembly GCF_053883595.1 of Heterocephalus glaber. Classification (NCBI taxonomy): domain Eukaryota; kingdom Metazoa; phylum Chordata; class Mammalia; order Rodentia; family Bathyergidae; genus Heterocephalus; species Heterocephalus glaber. Next base: position 38,828,982 of record NW_028258308.1, read on the forward strand.
GCACCCCTCTCATGGCAATGATGCCATTTATATGGAGGGGATTACGTGGCTCTGCCTCTCTGAGCCACAGTGGGGGGTTCATAAACCCCCATGAGCTCTGTAACAGATGACACTGCCATAGTGATAGAATACATATTGAACAAGTTAAGAGGCTACAGGTTCCTAAAGAGTTAAGCAGCATTCAACCTTGCCTGAGCCAGAGGGGGCTGGATTGAAGGGAGTCAAGAGTGGTTGCTCTTCTGAGAAGGTGGCTCTGTCAGACACAGTATCCTATCACTGTCCGTCACTGACACATCAGTTAAATTGCCTTGAATTAATGACTGGAGTGCCAGGCAGAAGGTGACTTTTGATGAACTTGACCTGTCTGCAGGAGACATTTTAGATGGGTTTAAGCTCCCAGTTCTCTTCAGAGAGTCTTCAGTGGCAGGCAGCTTCATGCCTTAAATTAAACTTGAGATTTAATTAAACTCCACTGCTCCACAGGTCCACACAGGCAGGAACAAAGTCAAAGATTCTAGAGTCCATCAGAAATTCGATGTCATAGCCCATTTTGTATTGCTATAACAAAATACCCAAGACTAGATCATTTATAGAGCATAGAAGTTAATTTGGCTCGTAGTTCTGGAAGCTGCAAGTCAGAGGGCAGTGCCAACTTCTCTGCCTGGCATCTGGTGGGTGCCTTCCTGTGTCATCCCAGAGTGGAAGGTGTGAAGGCAAAAAAGCATGTGCATGACACACAGGGGGCAGGAGACCAGACTCATCCTTTTTATCAAGTGGCCACTGCTGTGATAACTAACCTAGGCCCAAGGTAACAGCACTCATCTCTCATGCAGGCTGCGCCCTTAGAACCTATCTCCTCTTTAATTCCCATATCTCAACACTGCTGCAGTGGGGATTATGTTTCCAAGAAAAGCTGTTTGGAGAACACATTGAAGCCACAGCAGGAAGGATAGATGGAGAAGAGTTGAAGAAATAGAGCTAAAGACAAATGAACACACCATATGAGACAGTATCGGAAACACAAACTTGGTGATTAGGAGCCTTGGATCAAGTGTTGGCACCCAGGCCCAGTGATGCTGCCCATCACTCATCATATGAGTGTCTCCTTGGCTGTGGGCAATCTGAGGAGTGCCACTTCCTCCAAAGACACCTTCTCATATTGTGTGACTAGGTTTTACTCAGGGCAAGAGGGCGATGTTTTCCTGAGAAACAAAACAAGTGACATAACATCTCAAGAAGTTTATTCTAAGGCCCCACGGTGAAATAGAAGGGGGAGACAAAGTCAAAAAAGTGTGTCCAGTATGCCCTATTGTCCCCCTGTCACATGAGGGCACAAGCCACATTAGGCCAACAGATAGTCCTTAAAAACCCCCAGTAGGGCCAGGGATTTAGCTCAGTGGTTTCGCTGCCTGCTGCACAAGCACAAGGACCCAAGTTTGATCCCCAGTACCAAAAAAAAAAAAAAAAAAAAAAAAAAACCCTGGTAAATGCTTAAGTTAGGACTGGCCTTGTTCAGCTGGATATAGAAGATCACTGAAGCCTCAAGGACAGAAGCAGCCCTTAACTTAAAAAGGCTGGATTGGATCTTAAGCTTCTACATATCTACATTACAGCCTTCCATACTAGCTATAATCTCTAGTGGTGTGTGGCACAGTAAAATGAGTACACTGTAACAATGCTGAAAGGATGAGCTGAACCAGGACATTGACAGTCACCATGGGTGCTACCTATTCTTTCCTTTCCCAGGGCCTGGTGGGACTTCCAGGGTGGGGTGTCCTACTGTGCAGATAGAAAGAGACAATGCAAGGATCAAGCTGGAGTTGATCCTGAGCCTCAGATTGCACTGTCTCCTCTTCTCTGGGCTCCATTTGATTCTGGCTGCCCCCTGATTGTACTGCCTGGTCACACGGAAACAACTGCAGAGAGAAAGAGAACATTTAACCATCTTCTACTTGACACATTTGGAGTCACTGGGGTCGGTGGTACCAGAATATGCTGTCAAACACTCCCATTTCTTGCCATACTTATTGGAGCATCTCTTAACCGAGGTTGGGCGGAAGGCAAAGACCTCATTCTTCCCTTTTATGGTTTATGTATAGATGTCCCCTATAAGATTCATGTGCTCATAGGAGGGGAGTTTGGAAGGTGACTGGATTATAGGGTTTATAGCTGACTTGCTGTTAGGAGGTGGGGTCTGGTAGGAAGAGGCGGGTCACTGGGGGAGTGGCCTCAAAGGGTTTATCTCCCTATCCAGCTCCTCCCTTCACATTCTCTGCTTTCTGGTGGCATGCCATGAACAGCTTCTTCTCTGCCATGATGTCTTACTTTGGAGCCAGTTGACCATGGACTGTAAGCAAAAGCCAAAGTAAACCTCTCCACCTTTAAATTGTGGGTGTCAAGTATTATGTCCCAGCAATGAGAAATTAACTAAGACATCCCTCTAAGTTAGAATGGCAACCAGGGGTCCCCTAGGGACTTTTTGTGATAACAAACATCACCAATGACCATGGCTTTCCACCACATTATGCCCTTGAGTCTTCCCTAAACAGACCTCTGAGTTCTGTGGCTGAGATGATATCAATGACAATAACAGTACCTATCATAAGAAGAGTAAGACCATCTCTCAAACACTTATCTTGTGCCAAAGACTTTCCTGGGCACATTGCCTACAGTACCTTAGTAATTCTCCTGTCTACCCAATTGACCCTGAGGCTTAAAGGGGTAAGTAATCTGCCAAAGACCACACCACTGACCGATAACAAGTTAGTTCTCAGACCCAAATTTGTGTGACTATAGAGACAGATCTCACTACCATAATCCACTGCCACTCCAGAAATCAAGTTCTGGGGTTGTTAGGATCTTTGTGCAGTGACTTGCAGGTTTTGCTTACAGGGATTCATCTCTCTGAGTGTTCAGGTGTTGCTCAGGAGACAGGCAGAAAGGAGACAAGGAATTTCCCCCATGTGCTGCTCCTTCCATTAGAGCAACACCACTTTGATCTGTGTGACATCTGAGACAAAGATTTCATTGGAAGAAAGATTTCTGTTGTTAAGATTTTGGAAACCACTCTCTAGGAGTTGGAACATACTCCCATCAGAGATGTATGAAAACTTCTCCTCAGTTCCAAGACTGGTTTCCAAATTCCTTTCGTAAGTCCTGTGAGGGAAGCAGGAGTCAACATGCTGCTCATTCTGTGTGGTTCTTTTATCCTGTAACTTCCCTCCCCAGAGAGGATCTTCTGGATTCCACTCTATCAGCCTGCTGCTCAGCTTACACAACAAGAGATCTATTCCCATTGTTGCCCAGTCAGTGGTTAGAATTAGGCCCCAAATTTTTGTTTCCCCTGATGCCCACACTATCAAAAGAGCAAGGCTAAAAACAGATATTTTAGACTCTCTCAAGACAAGGGGACTCACACTTCTACAGTTTCTGCAGCAAGATGTGAACACTAGTCTTGACTTCAGTCATGGTGAAATATTTTTTCTCACATAATATTCAAGGGCTCGCTTTCCTCCCATGTGTACTGAGAAGACCTCACAGTGCTTTCCATCCTTTCCCTCCCAATTTTCCCTGATAAACTCCAAGGAGAACAAATGTGCAAGCCCCGAGGAGACCGGAAAGCCTATAATAGCATGCTGTGCACTCGTAACCATTTAGAAGTACTGAGTTCTTTTTCTGTATGTTCAAGCAATTTAAAAAATTCTATCCTCTGATAGATGTATGATATTTTTCCAAAATAATTTAATGGGTTTTTTCCTCCACATCTCCAACTGATACATTTGAAATTAGAATAGCTTCAAATAGCCCTTAGGATACTAGCTAATCTCCTGCCCCAGCTAGAGAAATATGCCTATGGAATATAATTCAGATTTACTTTTAATCCTCCATCAGTTTAATGCTACAAAAATTAAAATATGGCAAGATAGTCAGATCCATATGCAGGACTTCTGTACGGCTTTACAACAGAAGAGTATCAGAAATACACATGGACTTAAGGGGCATTTCTGGTACTTGTAAGGAAACTGAGGCCCACAAAAGTTACATGATATTCTTAAGGTCTTTCAGCTGCCAAGTTACAGTTTTCCAGCCATATAGCCTCACTCTGAACTGGAAGTATCTCTCAGAGGATGTTTGATCTCACAACCTTTTGAGATTCTCAGAATAAAAAGCAGCAAGTGACAAAGATGTCACTGCCCATATTACTAGCCAATATTCCAGATTATGAGACATACCTTATGCTCCATCATAGCTAAATGAGAAAACATTATGGATGTAACATTTTGAAACATGAAAGCCCAAATTCTAGTAAATAGTTTTATATTAGAAACATTATCCAAGTTTAGAAGCCAAAAAAATATTTCAAGCACATTTCAATGTGCAGATTTTCTTGAGTAGGAAGAAAAGGAAGGGAGAAAGAGAAGATGAGAAGGAGAAAGAAAGAAAACGGAAGGAGAGGGAAGGTAACAGAGGAGAGGGAAGGGAAGAAAACAAATGTAAAATGAAAGAACAAAATAGAGGTTGAGAAAGGTAAATACCAAACACTAAATAAGAACAAAGAGATGAACTCACAGAATAAGGGTGATTTATAAATCCCATTATTTTCCCCAATATAGAATCACAATCCTTTTGATGTCAAAACTGAAGAAATGAAGCTAAGCTTCCCTGTTAAATACATAAAGCACATTTCCCTAGAGCTATCAACACCAGGGTAACCTTAGAATTTACACCTTTTCTTTAATCAGTGGAGAATTATCCTAACAGTATTATGTTTGATCACTGTACATTTTGGCCACATGTTCTTAAACGGATGGTTTCTCCACCTGGATTTATATCCTCCCTTCCCTCCTAATGTCAGAGAACTGATTCCATGAATACTCTTCTGGGTGAGAATGGGATTAAAACAAAACAGAAATGCAAGTAGACATCTTCAGTCTGGAGAGTAGAAAGAAGTCATCTTTTAATCTGAAAAATATATTATAAAAGTTATATTAATTTTTTCTTAAGCCATATAAGTTATGTTATTTTTTAGGTCAATTTGTCCCAGTTGCCTCCACATTTTACAAGTCAGTGTTCTTGCAACTTGCAAACACCTGCCTTGTGTGAAGCACCACCGAGGACATACGTATTAAGTACAGGGAGTTCATCCTGGGAAAGAGCACAGGATTTTAAGGAGCCTTTATGCTTCTTGTTCTGAGGCCTACCCCTGTCACACCCACCAGGAGTGCTTTTTAAAGTCTGGCTTTCACCCATCCAGGAGTTCTGATCCATGAGATTGGTCATCCTGGAAGTCTGTAATCCTTCATTTAAGTCCAGATGATCCAGCTACATGAGTACTGATGATAAAGGGAATCAGAGTTAGTAATGGCTGCAGTGAATCTCATTAAATCTTGAAAATCATGGCTATTCTATATCACCTTTAAAGATTATAAAACTGTTTCTGAGAAAAACAAAAACACCATGTATTGCCCAAAGGCATTTAGCTAGGTTGTAATAGTCCAAGATTCAAATGCAGGCATGTTTTATACAAACCCCTAACTACAAAATACAGAGGAATAAGCTAGAGTAAAAACCACTGGTCACAGGATCACAAATAGAACTTCATTCTGCTGAGAGGTGCCTGCTGGTGAGAGATGATCCAGGTGTTCAAGGACACAGAGGAGTAAAATTAAAGCTCAGGCAGCTGCAGCCTGACCATGCACATTGTAGGGGGCAGTTCAGACATGCGCCTGGAAACAGAGGGTGTGTTAGATCATGTCAGTTTTGAAGACTATAGTAAAGTGCTGGGGGCTAAGTTTCATAGCTGAATTGTACACTAAGTTTTGGGAATGTAGAAAGGGTGATCTGATTTGTTATTCTGGAAGCATTGTGAACAATGAATTTCAAATGAGAAGAAAACTGATTCAGAAAAACTAGTAAAAGGTCCTTCTAATAATCCAGACTTCAGCCAGGTGGGATGGCGCACATGTCTATAATGCCAGCATTTGAAAGGCTGAGGTGGGAGAATCTCATGAGCCCAGCAGTTCAAGGCCAGCCTGAGCAACATAACAAGATTCCATCTCAAATAATAATAATAATCCAGTCTTCAGAAGACATGTCTCTAAATTTAGGAGTAGAGAAAATGAATGGTAAAAATTCTAGAAAACTAACATTATTTATTATAAAAACAAAATTATTGATTCTCTGATGGGTATTACCTAAGCTTATATATTCTCTTTTATATTAAACTAAAAGTACAATTCAGAAAGGAATGGAAATTTTAAAATTATATTTACAATAGATTTGGAAAAAAACACCAGGTAATATATTCCAGTAACATTTACATGTAAGTTAATGCCTGGTTTACACTTATTGTGGTAGGAATTCTGAAGAAAGAGAATCCATGAAAATGTTTAGGATTATTTACACTTAAGTCTGTTCAGAATAAGTTGGCCCACACCCAACCCTCTAATTTAATTTCAAGGTCAAGGATTCCAAAATCTCACTTATTTATTTGTTCTACACCTGTAATTTCTGAAATACACAATATTTGCTATGGGATGTCCAAATGTTAATAAGACCTAAGCCAATATCTGCCCTTATGTAGGTCATAATCAAAAGTGATACAAGTAAATTCACATCCAAAAAATTGAAGTGAACAAGAATATCAGTGGTTCCCCAGGACAAAGTCTGTAGGAAATTCTTATCTGTGGCCTAAGATATTCATCTGGCCACTTGCGAAAGAGGAGAATTCTTGGTGTCAGCATCATTACCCACTTTCTTCTCCTTTAGTGAGGTGTGTTCCAAGGGAATAAGAACTAGATCTGGTTGTTTTCTCCTTACCCTAACTCAGCACCCTTCTTGCAGTTGATTTTCACACTGATGATGCGAGCCAGGACTCTGCACCATCATCAGGTCCATCTTTCACAGTGGTGCCCTCCAAGTATCCAGGTCTGAACACTTTCACCGTGCACGTGTTGGTTCTTCTGACTTTGTACATGGCTTGTCTTTGCTTTCCAGGCCTTCTACAATTACCGGGTCCTAGAGTTACTGCAGATGCTGGTGACAGGAGGGATAAGTGCTCAGCTGGAACAGCATTTGGATAAAGAGAAGTTCTGTGTGAGTTCTGACAGCTGCTCTACATTCCTGTCTGGAAGAACGCGGTGTAAGCTGGGGCTGCTCTCCTTAAACCAAACCATTTTATCAGACATTAAAGTGAGTCTATCCTTATCATAATAGCTTTTTTCTGAAAACAGTCCAGACTGTTTGGGTTCATAGATGACCTACTGTACGGAAATAATAACAATGGTAATGACAGTGAAATTACTGCAATCTTGTATTCATACATTATTTTAGAATTCATAGTAAATTTTCACAGTGTATGTTTATTTTTGCAACACTCTCGAGTGACAAAACAATTTTTCTTATATCTACCTTTCATCTGAATAACCCAGATCTGTAAGATGAGTGACCTGTTGTTTTGAGTTGGATGTTTCTCCCCAAAATCCATGTCTTAGAAATTTAACCTCTAATGCAACAGTATTAAGGGGCAAGGCAATTAGGAAGCATTAATGGATAACAGGCATTATCAGAGGAATGGATTGGTTACAGTGAGAGTGGGTTTCTGATAAAAGAATGAATTCATCTCCCTTCCTTTTGTTTCAAAAGTGGACTGTCTTGCCTTTCCACCTTATGCCTCAAAATGACACAGCAAGAAAGCCATTGCTAGATGCAAGTCCCTTGACCTTGGACTTTCCATTCTCTCAAATTGTAAGAAATATATCTTGGTTCTTCACAGATTACAGAATTTCAGGTATCCTGCTGTAGCAGCATAAAATGAACCAAGACACCTGATAACTTTGTATTTTGACAAGGGTACTAGTATTAATTATAGTAGCCAATCCTTACTGAATATTTCCTCTGTGCCTGCCTGCTTTAGTTTTCACTTAATCTCTCTAAAAGTTTTTCTAGCAGTCATTATTATTTATCCCATTTAACAGATCAAGAATCTGAGACCATAGGAGCAAGGGCTGAGCTTAGGCACCACACTGGCTACCAGTGTCAGGGCAGGTATCTGTTGGAGTCACTCTGACTCAGGGCCTGCCTGCTCTTCCTATGCCTGAAGTGCTGAAGACACTTGATCAGATTAGCTGAGTCAGGCAGAAGAGCTCTGTAATTTGATCAGAGAATCTCACTGTGCTGAACAGTAGGATGTTTCTGAGTTTTCTTAGCCCCAAGAGTTGATGAACAGTAAATTATAACAAAAGGGAAAATAAAAACTCTGGCATAACCTAGTGGGGCCTCTGGGCATTTGTGAATCAGAGTAGAGGCTAGCCGGGACATGAGTAATCTGCCCATCAGCGGGATACCTTTTAGTTCAGGGGCAGACTTGACAAGGAAACTGGTCAAAGGACATCAATAAAACCCCCTTCGCAAAGAGCATGCTCTTCTAGGCAGCTGTGCCTGTGAGTCTTGACATTTGCTCCCAAAGAGGGCAGGTCTTGGGTTCTGGGCATTTGATTAGAAGTGCAAACAACATGCCAAAGGCTCTGCAGTACGGTCTGGTCCTTTGGGTTTCTGTGCTCTTGGGTTCTTCACCCACAGTTGGTGTGTGAGTGATTAGAAGCCCAGAAAACTGTTTCTGGGGGCCACCTGTTGGTATCAGAGGGAACAACGGATGGAACTTCACTGTCCTTTCCTCCCTCCATGAGTGTCTTGCCCTCACTTTTCTCTGTCCCTCAGAAGTCACAGAGCTGAAAAGACTTTTCTTGTTTGACCTTTCTTAACCTATGTGACCTCTCTGCTTCTGCCTTCCAACCCACTGTGATGTTGTTGGCCATAGCCTATGAGCAAGGTCAAGGAGATTTCTTGTGATTGTGATGTGCATTGTAGTGAAATAAAATGATAAGAAGGAAGAAGTCATTTAACATCCCATTTCATTATGTACTTCAAAAACTGAATTTTCCAACCAATTGCTCATTGTTTCTTCTTAATGGTTACCAAAACACCAGTAGTAATAAGAAAAAGCATATGCCACCACACCACAACTACCATAGGCTCCTGAAAGAACCAGAATGATTAAAGCAAGCACTGAGAATAGAGTTTCCAGACCAATCATAAACTACCATAATTACCTCGCCACTTGACCTTGCCAGCAGACTTATACTAGGAAATGGCTTTTAGGTCTTCCACACTTCCGCAAAGAATGGAAAATGAGACTCAAGTGAGTGTTCATTATTGCTTAATTAAAATGCCCAGCAGACATACTTTTTTCTTTTCTCTCCCCAGCCAAGAAACACCTTTGGACAACTATTCTGTGGCTCATTAGATATTTTTGGAATCCTGTGCGTTGGCCTGTACCGCATGATTGATGATGAGGAGCACAACCCAGAACACAAAAGGGGAGTATTTTAGTCTGCAAGGTGTTAGCAACCTACCCCAGAATAAGAGCCAGAGCTGCTTTACTCAATGTGAAAGTGAAGTCCAGTGCTCAGGGTCTTCAGCAGCATGGAAGGATACAGAGGAAATAGTTAACGATGTGTAAGAATAGGAAAGAATAGTTATAAACAACAGGAAGCTGATCAGTTAGGGTTCAGTTAATATTGGTCTTAAAAGGAGAGTGAAGATTTTTGCCCACAATGAAAACTGGACCAGGTTTAAATAAGAGTAAGAGTCACTGCCCACATTAGAAAGTTTTACGTGTGTTGTTGTTGAGTAGATATTTACTGCCTCTTTCTAGCCACTGTAGTTTTTACTCAGAAATCATGAAACCGCTTTGTTCAGATTTCTGTTTTATCACTTCTCAGCCCTTTGGCTAAGATCAAGTGCAGATTTCTGTTTTATTAAAGGAAGATCATCCCTCTGGAAGTGTGGAAGATAGAGGAAATATGTGTGGAGTCAACACAATTATGTAGTTCCAAGCCAAGATCCTTACTGTGAGAATGGACAGCAATCAGTACAGGAGGAGAAAATTTAAATAATAAAAAGATTGATGAAATCCATTCCAGGAGAAAGAAGCAAAATTGCTTAATGCGGAGTGGTCTTAAATAGAAGGGAAGAAAAGAAAAGCAACTTATCTGCTCAAGTAGAAAAGGCGGAAAGGACAGATGCTGAGGCAGATACAGCTCTGGGTGAGAGGTGCCCTCGTGGGGGTTTTTATTTAGCACCAAGATTTCTCAGTGCACAGCTTTTGCTGAGAAAGATGGGAAAAGTAGTATAAGAAGATGAGAACAGGTAAAAACTAAGATGACCTGCTGAGAGGAGTGGAAAGGAGGCTTACTGTGGATTTGTAAAGCAACACTAGGCTGTAAAGTGAAAGAACAAAGGATTGGAGATCTGGATCCAGTTAAGGAGGAGGGAGATGAGATATACTGAGTAAGGGAGTGAGAGAGAAGGAATGATGGGAAGCTGGGGGTAGAGAATGGTTTGTTGAAGGTTAAGATTTTTGAGGCAGGAAAGTATCAGGAAATTATAATAATGGGGATGTGCGAGCAAAGTGGTTTGGAAATGAAGACCACTGGCTAGTGGAAGTGATAGAAATGTGTCTGGATGTTGGAGTTGTAAACCACACAGACACTGTGGGAATGGTGATGGGGGTACTAGAATTTGAAAGAAAGTGTATCCCAGGTGCCAAGGACCTGAACAAACATGGAGGTCTACAGACTGCACTACTGAATCAATAAGGAGGGTTATATAGCTTTGTGGAATTCACCACAGAGACTGAAGAGGTGGAGTGATGCTTTGCATATTCTCTCTCTCTCTCTCCCTCTCCCTCTCTCTCTTTCTCCCTCTCTCCTTCTCCTTCACTGAATTTCACCTCTGTCACCAACACCTCTAGAAAACTTTTATAACACAGGAATTGGAAAATGTGCAGCTTATAGTTATGAAGGTCACAAAGAAAGAAATGTTACTTCTGTTTTAAAAAGAATACATGATTATGGTAGATCTTGTTCAGATAGAATTGGGGTTCCAGAGGACTCAGTGGAAAGATACTAACAGGCAGATTATTTGGAAAAGGAAGGTCAATCATGCATTGGGATCCTTGTTTAGGAGAGGTCAAGTGACTATTAAAACACAGGATGAGTAATGAAAGATTATCTGCCTCTGTGCCCTGACAGGAACACTGATTATTGATTAGCTAAACTCTCATTTGTTGAGGATTTGCTGTGTTCCTGACATCATTTTCAAGCTCCTTACTTCCCTACAAAGTCTTTCCATGCAGGTCCAAGCTCTGACTGTTCTTTAAGATTCATTGACATTGAGTATTTGCTTACCAGAGTTTCAAATAGAATTTTGATTTTTTTATAAATGCTTTTCTTCATCAGCCAGGTTACACTCTTTGTGAAAGTTGGTAGTGTGAGCATTAGGTTACGGTAGGCCTAAAACAAACTGCAAATGTTTAGAATGTATGTCATTTTCTGGTTTAATAATACTAGGGGTTAAGTGTTCAGTATTGTGCCAATTGTAATCATTAGTGTAATGCATATTACAAGCAGATAAACCAGTAGTCAGAAAGGCCAGCAAAAATCAACCCATCCAAACCACAGTCTTATCCTGCTCCCATTAAAACCATGAGAATAGTGAGGCCCAGAAAAGTGAGACATCATGCCCAAGATAGAAATGACTGATATCAGAGGCAGAGATGAAAGCCAACCCCCTAATTCCTAGTCTAAGTCTCCTCCTATTGCAGAGCTCCAGAGATCTTTATAATTAATCATAAACCAAGGAAGCAAACCAAAACAGAAGCATTTCCTTTTTCAGCCCAGAACAATGATGTTTGGTTTTTGGCCATTGACTGGAGTCATAGGGTCCCATCTGCATCTTTGGCTTTTCTTACAGGTTTGTGATTACCCGGCCAGCCAATGAGTTTAAGCTGCTGCCCTCAGATCTTGTATTTTGCGCTATCCCTTACAACACTGCCTGTTACAAAAAGCATGATGTTTCTGCATCCCAAACTCAGTGTGAAAGTATGAATTTAGTATCACTGACACCAGAGATGCATCCGGATACAAACTGTCCTCCCACAAGGGACCCTGTGCAAGACAGCACATTATACACGGTGTTTCCCGGTCCATCTCTGAAGCCAAGAACTTTCTGAGTTTCTATATTTCAGGAAGCAGTGCTGAATCAGAGTGGTAAGCTACTACTCCAGAAGCTTCTAGATGAAAAAAGTAAAAGAAAATAGAAAGGAAAACATGAAGGAACTTCTAAGGGAGGATGCTCTTCATACTCCATGCTAAACTAGACCTGTCAATATTTTCCACGAGCACTCAACATGCAACTTACAAAGCATCTCTAGAGATAAAGACTTTGAACCAGACAATTAATATGGAAGCATGCATTTTTGTGCCCATTTCTCAGTGGTTGATCAGCAAGCTCACACTGTTTTGGAAGAGACCTTTGTCCTACTGGATCTGGTGTGATAAATATATGATAAATGCCATTAAAGAAAAGTTCATTGCTTTGTTTTCCTTGAGCAGAAAATGGGGTAGTATGAGCTGCATTAAAGAAGTCCTCCAGATGGAGAGATGCTGTTGGAGTTGGAAACCAATTTGTTTATAATTAAGACCTAGGTATATGTCTGGCACATAGTGAGTGCTTAATAAGAAAGAACATTAGAGTAGCTTGGGATAGGATGCTTGGGTGAAGTCAAGCAGATTGAAACAGATAATATTTTAAATTCCCTAACTTGGGAATAGAGACATCATTGCATGAATGGTTTAAAATACTCGCCCATATTACATGTTCCAATCTACTGCTCTATAAATTTCATTTTCAGTTAGGTCATTTTACCTAGATATTACACTGTTAACATAATAAGCAAAAGTTCAGCACAACTAGGAAATATTCACTCCAAATTGATGTGAATCTTATAATGATGAGATTAGTAAGCAAAGCCTTCTTACATTATACATACAATAGAGGTAGGAAAGAAGGAGAAAGAAAATCATATAACATTTCTCAAAAATTGTTTTATATAATGTTTAAAATATACCTTATGTTATTATCATCTTTAATAATTTTGTATTATTATCTGTTTCACAAAGGAAGAAACCATGTCACACATGTCACTAAATAAAACATCCACTTAAATTTGAATTTCAAATAAGCAAAGATATTTTTAGAATAAGCATGTCCAAGTCATTGAACTTATCTAGTAAGTGATCAAATCAATATTCAAACTTGGTTTGATTCTAGCAATTACATACATTATGCCTTCAATCATAAAAATAAAACATTAGTTCATAGGAAATAAATATTTTAATTAGTTAGACTTTAATTATAATGAAGTGAACTCAGTCTATGTGGAAAAGAGAATAATTATAAGAAGAAGAGTTTCCTGGAACCAAGGAAATCTTTAAAAAAATTTTTTTGACTTTTACTTGTCACTTTCATCCTGCTCCCCTTACATAGACTTTCTTTTTCCATATTCAAAGCAATGTATAGCTTTCTGAAATTTCAGATTTACAGATAGACTTATACACATATCAAAAACTTAAGGGAATGTCTTTTAATACACAAATAACAATACAAATAATGCACAAATAATCTAATCTCCATTACAGTAGAACAGTTTGACTGAGAAATGCTTTATTTTCCAGTGTTTTATAGGAACAGGTGCCAGAAATACAGCTAATTAGGAATCTGAAGTCCTAATTTCTAAAACTCTGTGATGGATTCAGCTTTAGCCATTCCATTCCAAACACTGACAGCTGAGGAGCTGGGTCCTTCTGAATGGAGGACTGTCTTGGGGAAGGTAGGATAGTCCTAGGGAGACATGGCATTTGTCTAGTAAAAAGATAGTAGCATCCCCTTTTCCCATTTATACCTTGGTGGTTTTATACACATACAAGGCTTAGTAAAGACAAAATACTCTTGAGAAAGAAATTATACATTAGCACTATGGATTTCAAAATCTACAAACCACTGCTCTCCATATTTTGACAAATATGTTTAACCTTTTAACTTCAGGTCTTCTTCAAAAAACTTAACAAATAATCGAATTTGCAATAGAGTAGAGCAGTTTGAGTGAGAAATACTTTATTTTCCAGGGTTTTATGGGAATGGGTTCCAGAAATATGGCTAATGAAATGTTAAGTGATACTCAATATGTGATCATTCATATTGCCAGTCTCAATAAATAAAATCTCCCTAAATTCATTTCCAAGTGATTCCATAATTCTAGATTCAAGCCCTTCACTTATAAATGCCAACATTTTATCAAAAGTCACATCAGATCTTTTGGTAATATGATGGAAATTTATTTAATAGTAGTTTATTATTTATTAATAGTAGAACCAATACGAAAGGAACTTAGCTGTTCACAAACAATACATGGGTTGATAATTTACAATTTTTTGAGGCTATAGCATTTTCAAAAAAAATGTATATATGCATATATTCAACAAAATTCATCACAAGTTAGCCAATGTTCTATCATAATCTTTCCAATCCATAATATACACTTTCTGTAACCAGAAGAGTAGTCACAGAAAGAACACAGGGCAAGGGAGTTAGGTGACTTCATCACTTGTTTTGGATGTCCCATTAAAATTTTTTTCTTATCTTGGGCCAGTTCTTAAGCCTTTTTCAGATCACTTTATTGTTTTTGAAAGGAGAATGTTGAAATAGAAGATTTTGAGGATTACTTCTGTCTTTATTTATTCAACTCACATATTCCTTACCTACTTACCGTCAGACACTGGGCTAGACACTGAGGACAGACTGGTGACTGAGACAAAGCTGCCTTCTTCATGGGACATACGTACACATAGCAGGAAGAGGCAGGAAGTAAGAAACTCAGGGTGGTAAGAGAGGAGAGAACCATTCAGAGATGGCTTTAGGCACCAGACAGGACCTAATCAAGAAAGACTCCATTGGTTGTGGAAACAGATTACAATGTATTCTCTGAAATGAGGAGAAGTGTAATAATTTTAAATAATGGAGTGAGTGGTGTGATTTATACTCCCAAAGATTACACTGACACTTAAGGTTTCGGGAAACAACTCATTGAATTCAGGTAGATTTTTATCCCTGAAAAAAAAATTCAAACATGCTTGGTAAACTATAGCAAAAGAATTTGGAAATATATAGCATTTCTTAAAAAAAAAAAAAAAAAAAAGGAACTTCCAACCAGAAGCAAGAGGGCAGTCATAGGTAGTGACGGTGTCCATGAGAGATGTGACTAGTGTGTAGAACTGTTCAGTCAGCGGCTAGGGTGATGTTACAGGAAGCCATAGGATAGAGATGAGCACCAGGAATAATTAACTGTCAGCTGGGAAGGATCAACCCATCTGTGAAAGAGACAGGTGACTCCTTTCAATGGCCCAAGAAGGGAGCAAAAAAAAGTATTTTTGCTTAAGAATCCGGGTATGAAAACACCTACGATGAGAAATTGAAGCCCCAAACTTGTATCACATGCAGATGTAGTATCCACATTTACACCATGTGAGACTGAAATGTAAAGCAATAAATAATGGTGAAAACTTTGGTTACAGTCGAGCAACACTTGAGGTGCTGGTTGGAAGAAATGAATAATCTTTGCAGGGAAGATTTCTACAACTCAGGGCACATAGGACTCCATCAGGAAAAAAGAAAAATAAATTCAATACTTTTAAAACATGGACAAAAAGTCTTAAAAATAAAAATAAGAAAATAGAAATGACATGAGGAAATTATCCTTATAAGTGAGATTCAGGAGACAAATCAAACAAGAAGGGTAGCATGACCCCAGAATTTAGATAATAGAACAATCTGGAAAAGACCACAAAATTGATATATTTACTATGATGAAAACGGTTAAAAACATGATTAGAAGTCATAAGAAAATAAAGGGAATTGTGAAAAAATGAACAGGCACAGTTGAAAGAATCAAACTTCCAGAAATTAATTAAATTAAAATGCAATGTATGAATTGAGCAATAAATTAAAGCTAAATCTGAAGAATGTATCTCAAATACAGAGGGGAGAGACTAAACAAATGAAAAAATATGAAAGAGAGGTTAAAAAACATGGAGGAAAGAATGAAAAAGTACAATACACAAATAATTTAATTTCCATAAAGACAGATTAAGGAAAGTGAAAATACTTTAAAATTTTCAGGATTAATAAAATACAAGAATCCTAAGATTTAAGAAGTTCTATACAGGAAAGTTAAAATAAACTTATATGCACATATATCCATAGTCAAAAAGGCAAGTTTCTAAAAAGGAAATTACTTTTGAGAATTTGAGAGAGAGAAAAAGATAATAAACCGGTAATACCAGAATGTTGAAAAAAACAATAGAAGATGTAAAAGTAGTATACTGTACTATCAAAGTTACACTTCAAGAGGGAAGGGTACAAAAGAACACAGTTTTAAAGTCAACACAGAACAGAAATTATTACTAAAAGAATTACCACAAGATGTTTCAGTAGGAAGAGATGAATACCAAAAGATCAAAGATATATAACAAAAAATTTAAAAAGAATAGAAAATTATTGTAAATAGATCAATTATAACAATAGTACAATAGTAATAATTTGGGAAAGGTTAAAACCAAGTTAGAACTAACATACAGAAATAATAGGGAATATGAGAGAGATGATCAGGTAAAATTATTCTAAAACTGTGGGATTGTTCAGGAAGAGGATAGAGATAATGATTAACTGTAGCACTGGTTGAAGCTATGATGCAAGTAAAATTTGAATAATAAACTATAAAATAACACGAGGAAGAACTATGAATTATAAGTCAGTCAAGAGAAACTAATCAGTAAAGTGTCATAAAAACAGAATTCAAAAATGTTGACTCAAAAAAAATGGAATTCAAAAATAATCCAGAATTATATTTTAGTAAAACACTTCAAAAAATGACATGTAAAAACCAAAATTTAACACTAGTAATGAATGCAAATATATGGTGTTAAATAGATATAAATGGGTCAATCTTATTAAGTGCAGAAATTTTCAGATTAACACTTGGCATCAGATAAAATCTATTTTTTTGCACTTTATTAAATTCTTTTATTGGTACATTGTAGGCATACAACACAATTACATTTCTCATTGGGAATTGTGCCCTTACATAATGCATCTTGGTTCTTATTTTTTCCCCATTCCTAGCCCTCCCTTCACCCCCTCCACCCTTCCCTATTTACAAAGACTTTATTTCCATTTTTCAACATTTTTCCTTTCCCTTCTTTTCTTTCCCCTGCCCCTCCCATTACCCCTACCCCTTTGGCTGCTATCATGAAATCAACCAATAGCAAATGCTGGTGGGGCTGTGGGGAAAGAGGAACCCTGCTCCACTGCTGGTGGGAGTGTAGACTGGTGCAACCACTGTGGAAATCAGTATGGAGATACCTCAACGAACTAGGACTGGAAGTCCTATTTGGCCCTGCTATTCCACTGCTGGGGATCTTCCCCAAAGAATTAAAAGAATCATACCACAGTGATATATGTGCACCCATGTTCATAGCAGCACAATTTGTGATAGCTAAAACTTGGAAACAGCCCAAATGCCCATCACCTGGAGACTGCATAAAGAAAATGTGGTTTTTTAAATAAAATGGAGTCCTACTCAGCCATAAAAAATGAGAAATTAGAGACATTTATAGCTAAGTGGATACACATTGAGGCGATACTCTTAAGTGAAATAAGTAGGACACACATGAATAAATACCGAATAGTTTCTCTAGTGTGAGAAACTGAAAGTGTAAATAAGGACTAAATGTATAATAGGTAATGTGAAATAGGAAGAAAAGGGGCAAAGGGGAAGGAAGTGGGAGGGCTAGGGGAAAGGATAGAAGGGAATGGGATTAATATGAGAAAATGGAAAAATAGGAACAAAATCTTTGTAAATAGGGAGGACTGGAGGGGTTGAAGGGAGGGTGGGCAAGGGTGAAAAATAAGAACCAAGAGAGACTATGTAAAGGTGCAAATTTCCAATGATGAATATCATTATATTGTATACCTAAAATGTACCAATGATTAGAATGAATAATCGATAATGCAAAATAGGAAGGTAAAATCTATTTTAAAACAAAAAACCATTAGTAAAGAATATAATTGCCTCTTGTAATCTTAGTTGCAGTAGTTCACAAACAATATAAAAATTCTGAACTTTTATGCACATTACATGGCTTTAAAATATGTAAAATAAAAACTGACAAATTACAAAAGAAATTGTGCAAACCACAATCCTACAGAAGAATTTTAACATATTTTTCTCAAAAACAATTTTCAACAGAAAAAAAGTGCATATATAGAGTAATATGAACTACACAGTTAACTAACTTGATCTAATGGATAAATATAGAAATACTATGTATAGAGATATGATCACTAATCAAACAAGTAGCAAATGCATATTTTCCAGCACATATATATTTTCATTTCCCTGTAGTCATTGCCAAAGCCAGCCTCTATTAGTCATTAGAGGTTCTTCAAAATATTAAAAGTAGAATTAGCATATAACCCAATAATCCCACTTCTAGTTTTCAAAAACAAAAAATGAAAGGAAGATCTCAAAGGGCATTAGCATAGTCATGCTCACTGCAACATTGTTCACAATACCCAAGAGTGGAGGCAACTTATATGTTCATCAACAAATGAATGGATAAGAAATATGTGGCATATACATATAATAAGATTGCATTCAGCCTTTAAGGAAAGAAATCTTGTCATATGCTACAACCTGGTAAAACCTTGAGGACCTTATGCTGAGTAATAAGTATAAGCCACACTCCATGATTTCACTTGTATAAGGTTCCTAAAGCAGACAGGGTCCTAGAAACAGCAAAATGGTGGCTGACGGGTACTGGAAGAAGGGAGAAAGGGAACATGTTCAGTAGATTTACAGTTTCAGTTTTCCAATGCATTTTTGACCAGAAGTTTTTAAAACGTGTATTGTATATACAATCAGGAGAAAGAAATGAATTTATAACCTTATTTCCATGTATGGAAATAGATGAAAGATTAAAAATTAATGAACTGATTGTTCAATTTGGTAAATTAGAGAAAGCATAGTAAAGTGGTGTAAATCTAAAGAAATTTTTGCATCAGCATCTGTATTTCCCAATTACTTGGTTGGAATTGGAAACCAGAGCATAAATCAAAAGTCTACTTTACTCAATATCTAACCATTTGTTATTTTGAGACATAGTAAAAATGTCTTTTATCAAATGAACTGTTTTGTTCAAGTAGCCTAAAGAAATGATGGAGCACTACTGGAACAGAATTGAGAAGTAGAACAACTAAATTAAGATGAAGAAGCTAGAGACAATATGTGAAAATCTTTAAGATCTACTGTTATAAATGTGATCCTCTAACCAGCAATACTCATATTACCCAGACCTGTTGAATCAAAATTTTCATTTTCAGAAGTTCCATTAGTAATTCACATACCAAAGCTTGGCAACTGTATGTAATACATGTGGCATGTGTGTGTTGTATATTACACATATGTGTGTTGTTATATGTTTGGCATATATTACATGTGCCTACATTATATACATATACACAGATATGGATATATATGTATATAAAAATACACATGCACACACACAAGTATGTATAGTGGTTTCTGAAAAAAATAAATACATCTGAAGGTTTGGTTTTAATGAAAACTACTCCTCCAACATTTTGCTATTTGGCATGCTAACCTGTATTGAAGACTACCATACATTCAAAACACCTCTGATTAATTATAAAATCCTTACGCTGAGTTTGTCAAACTGTGAAGGAATTAAGAGACGTTGCAGCTCAGTGAGGTGAGTGCCTATTTTCCTGCAGAAACAATGACCTATAGCTCAGAACTTTACAGTTGTTTCTTCCAGGCCAAAGAAATTAAGTGCTCAGCCTCAAATGTTATCTTCCTTCTGTCTCTTGATTTGCATGCATAGGAGTGTGAGAAAGGGAGAAGGGAGAGAGGCATATGGGGAACCCAGGGCAGCTGAGAAGAAAAGGCTTGAACACTAATTAGGTTTGAAAGACTACAGGATGATCCCAGCCTCTGCGTGCTGAGAAGAAAGGAACCTGAGCAGCTGATGCTAAGTTACTAAACCCATCACAAGCACCCTGAGAATGGCACAAGGTAAAACTGATGGTGTCTTCCATCTGCAGTCATTATCAGGCAGGATGCTTCTGTAATTTTACAGGGAAGCCAATTAACAGATCCCTGAAGCTGGGGTTGGAGTGGGAATGTCCCAGCCCTTTGTTTTTGAAAAGAAAAGAAAAAAAAAAAAAAGAAAGCAGCTTTTGGACCGCTGTCTTCTGACCACTGCCTCTTCAACAGGCAGGAGAGGAGATGACTTCCTATGAGATAGTGACGCATATCAGATCAGGGGAGTGGTTGAAGTCAGTCTATTCTCTGCCTTAATTTACTGTTTTTTCTAGCAACCTAAATTGGCCTCACAATGACCCAGCAGGACTTGTTTCCCTCTGTCCAAGCTGTGGAAGTGCTGTGGTAGCTCTTTCACTCTACCTTGCCTTTAAGAAAACATCTTGGCAGCATTTCATCTTGCAAGACAGTGGGAAAGGACTAGCTAATGCATTAAGAAAGAAGTAAAGAAGAGTCACTCTTTTATTTAGTAGTCACCCCCACATATTTTCCCTTGCTGCCATCCTTTCTCTTGCCTTCGTCTCACAGCGGAAATTTTTAGCTACTATTCTACATTCACTACTTTATCTCCACACCTCTGACTCTCTTCTTAAGCCACTCAACACTGGCTATGAACTCTTATTATGAGCAAGTAGGTTTGACTTCTGTCCATATCTCAGCATCATCATGTGCTCCTTCTTTCCTGGGGGAGTCTTTTCTGATGTTGCAATTAAGTTCACTAGGTTGCTTTGCAAACTCAGCTCTCCAATAGGGTCTAAATATGATTGAGGATGTTGGCTTGTTGTTCTGAGATTGATATTGTCTTAAGGCTTTCTAAATTCTAAGATAAATTAAGACTCCTGTAACACTTATATAAACCTGTCAAACATTATCTTTAAAATTATTTTATAGATACAATGTTTATTTTGATTTACTAGAAATTTACCATTTTATACTTGTGCCACACAATACTTTTTATTGTGGTAAGAACCCTTAACATGAGATCTACCCTCTAATCAAATTTTTAAGTGTACAATACAATTTTGTTAACTATAAGCACAATGTTGTGCCTCAGGTTTCTAGAACTTAATCATCTTGCATAACTGAAACTTTTTACTTATTGAATCATAATTTCTCATTTCACCCCCCCCACGCTTGACAACCCTCATTCTACTCTTTGCTTCTATATATTTGAACAGTTATATAATTTGTGTGGATGAAATCAGCAGTGTTTGCTTTTCTGTGACTAGATTATTTCACGTGGCATAACATCTTTGTAATTCATCAGAACTGTCACATTTGCCAAGCTTTCCTTCTTTATTAAGTCTGGAAAATATTCCATTTTATGCATATACCACACATTCATCTGTCAGTGGACATTTAGATTGCTTGTACATTTAGACTACTGTGAAAAATGCTATGTTGAACATGAGAGTGCAAAAATCTCTTTGAGATTATGTTTTCAATTCTTTTAGATAAATACTCAGAAGTGGGATTGCAAAATCATATGGTAGTTGTTCCATTTGTAAACTTTTTAGGAAATCCTACATTGTTTTGCATAGAAGCTGCACTATTTTATACTCTTACAAACAGTAGGAAAATGTTCTAATTTGTCTGGATTCTTACTAATGCTTCTTATCTTTAGTTTTTGATTTTGGTAAAAACTACCCTAATAGGTTTGAGATGACATGTCACTGTGATTTTGATTTGCATATCCCTGATGATTACTTATGTTGCCCATCATTTTATATACCTTTTGACCATTTGATGTCTTCTTTGGAGAAGGGTCTATACAAGTCCTTTGCTCATTTTAAAATTGGATTATTTATGTATTCACTTGGCTATTGAATTGAAATGGTTCTTTGTATACTTTGGAACTAATCCCTTATCAGATGTATACTTTGAAAATATTTTCGGCCACTCAGTAGGTTGTCTTTTCTCTTTATTGTTTCCTTTGTTTGCAGAAGCTCTTATATTTGATTTAACCCCATTTGTCTATTTGTATTCTGTTGCCTGTGCTTTTGGTGTCGTATTCAAGAAATCGTTGCTGAATGTAATGTTATGAACGAAGCTTTCCTTCATGGTTTCTTCATGGTTTCTTATAGTTTTTTGGTCATATGTTTGAGTCCTTAATTTAATTGATTTTTGTTCTTGGTACATGGTAAAAGTCAAACTTAATTCATTAGCATGTGAATATCTAGTTTTCCAAAAGCCATTTGTTAAAGTGATTATCCATTCCCTAAGTGTCAAAGATCAGTTGCTCGTATATGTATAGATTTATTTATCAGGTTTTCTATTCTGTTCCACTGGCTTATCTATCTGCCAGTACCATACTGTTTTAATACCATAGCTTTGTAATTTAATTTGAAGATAGGAAATGAAAAACTTTCAGCTCTTTTCTTTTCTCTCAACATTATTTTGACTAACTGGAATCCTTTGTGGTTCCACATGAATTTTAGCATTTTTTTTTTAAATTCCATTGGGACATTGATAGTAACTATACTGAATCTTCAGATTACTTTGAGTAGTAGGGACATTTTAACAGTATTAATTCTTCTAATCCATGAGAATGGAATGAATTCCCATTTGTTTGCATCTTCTTTAATATTTTTTGGCAGTGTTCTATAATTTTCAATGTCTAGTCTTTCACCTCCTTCATGAAGTTTATTACTAAATGAGGTCTGGTTTCAGGACCCACCACAGATGCCAAAATCCATGATGGTCAAGTTTCTTATATAGAATGTCATATTATTTAGATATAACCAACACACATCTTCCTGCATACATTAAATCATCTAGATCATTCATAATACCTAGTATATTACAAATGCTATAAAAACAACTATTAATGCTGTACTGTTAAGAAATAATGACAAGAAAAGAGGCTGTGCATGTTCAGAGCAGATGCAATTTTTAAAAATATTCTAACTCTGTCGTTGATGAAATTTGTGGACATAGAACTCTTAATATGGAGGGCCAACTGTGTCTTAATAATAGACTAACCAATATTGCTATGCAAGTGCATTGTGGACCCATATCAGCTCTAGTCTTAAGAAATCTAAGGCCTTTCTCTTCATCTACAGCAAAGTTTACTATTCTGTTACAGACAAGATAAGTCTGCTTGAGATGTTTTTATAGAAGTTCCTGCTACTTTCTACATGAAACATTTGATATATCATGTGGCTGAGATTATTTTTATAGTCCTTGTAATGCATTTTCTAGTCAAAGTAATTGCTGATGATTTATTTCCTTCCGTTATTTGTTTTTTCAACTCACTCCAGTTGGTCTTTCTTTCCAGAGCTCCCTAGGAACAGCTCGTCAAGGTCATAGGGACCTCCGTGTTATTCAGTAAAGGGGTTAATTATCTGTTCTCAGTTCACTTAGCCTCTCAGCAGCATTTCACATACACAATTGTTGTCTTCTGAAATCCCCTTTTCACTTTCACAATACAGTTTCTCATTCTGTGGGCTTTCTTCTTTTCCCATCAGTCATAACCTCCCAGGCACATTGAACAGACCCTGTTACCTCCCTTTCAGTTTTCTAACATCCCAGAGCTGGGAGCTAAGCTGTCTCTTCTCCATGTTTATCCTCCTTGGTTATCTCATCCAAGTCCACACCTTTAAATATCTTTTAGATGCAAAAAACTCCAAAATTCATATCTCCAGCCTTTACATTTCACCTGAGTTCTGTGCATCTAGTAGCTTCTGAAATTCAATATGGCCAAGAAAGAACTACTAATTACATTGAGCCCCTGCTCCCAAACCTATCTTTCTCCATCACTCTGCATCTCAGTTAGCTCTGACTTCATATGCCCAATTGATCCCAGCCAAAGGAAGAGGAGCTTATCATCCCTTTTAGTGAGGTCCATATCTGATCCATTAGCAATTTCTGTCACTTTTGCCACTAAAACATATCCTGATATTGTTACTAATTGTCCCTCTGTTAATTGCTACCACACTGGTCACTCTAGTGCATCACTTTACAGCTGTATTATTTTCCTGATGCGCTCACATGCTTTGCTTTAAGTGAATCATTTAAAGGAATATTTGTGCTATTTGTGACTATATTCTTGATATTTAGAATAGTACTTTGCAAACATTAGTTGAATGAAGAAACAATGTGAGCTTCTATACTAAAGCTACATTTTTATAATTTTACAAAAATTTAACAAAACTAGTTCCCAAATAAATTTATAAATTCTTTGTCAGAACATGTATCCTAGAGTTTTGTACCACTAAAAACATGAGCAGAAACAGTTCAGAATTATAGCAACTCATTATTTTATTAAGGATTTGTTATGTTTGGGCATTTTCACTCATGATATTTTAATTTGAGACTCAAAGGAAATCTTTCTAGCCTGCTGCCAGGAAATCGTACTCCAAGAAGTCTAAAAAAAATTCCTTTTTGAAAATACTTTTTCAGAAATTATGTCCCTACTTAATCTGTGTGTTCAGAGGAGACTACTAGAAGTTTCCCAGTTAATACATTTTAGTACTTAAGTCATTTCAACATTTCTGAAACCCAGGCATTGTCATTTTATTCTTGCTTTTTAAGAATCCCCAAACTGAATAAGCAAAGTCAACCTCATTATAAAAATGTCTTCCTAAAGGGCTGAAGAAAAGTCTAAGTACCAGTCACGTGTAAAATGCAGGATAAAGAAAGCGGGTGGTTTAATGGCAGAGAGGACAAGCTCCCATTTCTTTTCTGTTAATGTCTGGGTATCAATCTGGAAAAGTGACTGAAACTTTCTATATCTTACTTTCCCCATCCCAGAAGGGTTGCTAGCAATACATCCCTTACAAGGAGCTCATGAGGTAGAGGAATATTCTATCTGGGATGGCACAGAGGGAAAGGCACTGCTCTGTGCCTGAAGCAAGCTGGTTCTTGAAAACTGCTGGCAGTCTTCCTTCCTATGGCTCTATTTTGGTTACTGACAATCAACCATTACTGGTCACTATGAGTAATGTACAGTGGTAGAACATAGCTCTTTCTGGGATCCAGGTAACTTGAGAGAAAAGAGAAATGGGGAAGTTCTGAGATAGCTAACTCATTCATTAAATTACATGTGGCTACCAGAGCTGACTGCAGTCACACTAGAAATAATCAATAAACCTTTCAGAATGAATTAATGAATAAAGATAGATTTTTTCATCAGTTACCTACTCAAAAGATCTGGCCACATTTTTCATTGTTTTTCTATACAGTCAAGAAGCACTCGGCCTCACAAGATGGCACAAATTGAAGGCTGCAGTGCACAAATAAATGACTAGAAAGCAAAAAAGAGGGGAAAGGAAGGGGGAGTATTGTGAGTTAGGGGAGAGCAAAGATTTGATTCCAAAGAGAAAATCCTTACTGGGTCAAGGCCACTTTTGCATAATTCTATTATCACTGGGAAGAGAGGAAATAATCTTATTAGGTGTGTGCTATCCTGCTCATCAGGCCTGTCTTACCTTACTTTTTGAAGTCATACAGGTTTAATGCTTCATGTGAGTGAGTTGTTCAGAAAGTGCCAATCAATAAGGCAGGTGCTACTAGAGCAAAGCAGGGAAGTTTTTGATGTTGACAATGACATACATTCTCGTGCATAAAGGAGTAATCCACTTGGTCACAGTTATGAAAAAGTTATATGTATGTTGCTTTATGGAACAGAGGCAGTGCTGCCAGACAAGCTGGCCACAGAACATCAGCAGGAAGGTGGGTGAGCAAGAGCAGCTGTCACTGTGACCTAGTTCCCACATGAACTACTGCATACAGTTACTAAGTGCACTGGCTCTGGCTCATGTTCTGTATACAGAGCCTGGGCATCTCAGCAGTTTTCATTGAGTTTGTGCCCCGAGTTGCCTTCACCTGGAGTCCAGCCGGTCCACAGCAAGGTCTGTGTTCATCCAGGATGCTTCTGATTCCAGTTGGATTTGTCAGAAGATTCCCCTAAAATGGACCAGAGGTGGCCTAAGGAATGCTATCTCACTAGACCACAACACTGCCCTCTTCCCTCAAATGGAATCTTTACGGTAGTGTCCATGTGAAAAAGGATCAGGGATAGCCTAAAGGGAAGAGAACAGCAAGAAAGGAACATGTCCTACTTTTCCAAAGAAATAAATGCTCCTGATCATTGAATTATATTTTGACTTAGAATGTTTTCCTTTCTAACTCCTACCTCAGCCTCTGTGCATGTTACCAGCCATTGTATATGATGGTGAATTATATAAAAAATATATACCTCACTTCAGATATCTCAAGTTCAAATGGAGAAGTGGTATGCAAGATAAAGCACAATAAAAAGGAGAAGCAGCAATGCATAGCCCTTACAAGCGGGGCTATGGAACTAATCAGGTTTACTTTCCTCCAAATTCTACAGTTTCTACTTTCAGTGGGTGCCCTGGGCTACCTACCCCTCCAATCCCTCAGTGTTTGTTATTTCACACAATTGTAATGAGGATGAAATGAGTTATTCATGTGATACTTAGCAGGATTTGTGCACAAAGTAAGTTCTCAGCAAAGGTTAACACTTTAAATAATAATAGCTGCGGAGAAATCTGTACTGGATTCTACAGATGGACAAAGGGAGAAGTCAGTCCTAATTAAGACGATTGAAAACAAAGGCTTCCTATGAATGAATCTTGAAAGGTAATAGTAGTTATGATTTTCATTATTACAGTTGCATGTTAAAGCACTTGTTTTGCACCAGTCTCTGTGGTAATATGTTGGTGACATTGTCTCCTTTATCTACATGACAACCCTAAGATGAGTAATTATCCTTATCTCCATCTTACAAGTGAATATAAGATGTTTAAAACTAATCATCTGTGAATGAATAAAGAAAATATGGAAGGGAGAAGGGAGGGAAGGAGGATACGAGAGAGAGAGAGAGTGAGAGAGAGAGAGCTTGTACATGAATCTTATTCAGCCATCAAAAAAGAAATCCTGTCATTTTAACAACATGGGTGAATCTGCAGGAAACTATACTAAGTTAAATTCAACAGGCAAAGAAATACAAATACTATATGCTTGCATTTATATGTAGAGCCTAAAAATCAAACTCATAGAAGCAGAGAGTAGAACACCTGGATCTCTGGGGCATGGGGCTAAGAGTGGAAATGTTGGTCAAAAGGTATAAACTTTCAGTTATAACATGAACAATTTCTGGAGAACTAAAGTATGGAGTGGCTGGTGATGAATATATTAATTTCAATGGAGTAATAATCATACAATGAGTACATATGTCAAATCATCATATTGTAACCTTGAATGTACAATCATTGCCAATTGAACATTTAAAAAAACCCTAGTAATTAGATCAGAAGATAGAAATGGGAGCTTCCATATGTGCCCTCACACAGAGATCACAGACTTGCCCAAATGCAGGAAGCAAAAGCCACCATTATTGAAAGCCCTCACCTCCCCTGGACTGTGTGGGAAGGAGAGGGAGCTCTCCAGGGCCCAGATTCTTACAACTGCAGGCAGAGACCTGCACCTACCCATTGAAGAGGTTCAGAGCTTTGGCCAAAAAGGAACTTGGAGCTCACCTCCTCTGATCAGAACATGGAGGAACAACATAGGGCATAGGACAGCACTCCGAGACAAGCTGAAGACTCATTTTATAAGACTAAGAGAAGACTCATCATGTTCCTTCCCCAAAGCAGCCAGGTTACCGCAGCACAGGCACATTTGTGCCTCTCTCGAATCACGTGACATTTGCAAGCAAGCTACTGAACTGTCACAGCATTGTGGACTCCTTAAAGCAGAGGATCTGCAGGCATCAATTAGTATAGGCAAGAGGCAAGATTTGGTGAGCAAATGGAAAAAGCCTTCTTAAAAAGGTGACCTTAGCTTAGAGGATCCAAATAATACAAGAAATTTTCCTGGAGATCACGATAGTAGGTATTCTCACGATTAAGGCTTACAATATTGTCCAGCATAGTCAAAGACCATCTCAAAGAATCAGGCCCAAGCAAAGAAAGGACGGCTTTGTATTCTTGATAGAGTTCTGGCTTTGTTGTACAAGTTTTAAACCATTTTCTAATTGCTCAAGGAATCTTGTATTCAGATTGACATTTATAACAGCTATAGTAAAAATATTGCGTAGCACATGCAACCATTAGAGCTCTTTACACTCATGGCAGACATTACTAATTGATCACAGCACTAGATTGTATGGGCCTTGAGCCTACTGGGCAGCTAACAATTGATCATAGATATCTGAATTATAACCTATTTGCCATTCCTGGCTCATGAGAAAGCCTATTAAATAAAGACTAAAGGTAGAGTTCCTCTGGCTGAGACTATGGGATAGTGGAATAGGTGAGGGCAGTAGTGGGCTGGAACTGGCTCACATCTGCTTGCCCCTTAGGAACATTTCTTCTTAAATCCACTTTCAAATTTTGTAATTGAAAATTCGCCTTCCAAATCAGGCAGTCACTTGCCCGATTCTAAGGTAGCTTGAAATTGGCCATAGAAGGGATATCTGTACCATAGAACCCAGCAAACTCTACAAATAAGAGCTGTATGGGTTTTTTGTTTGTTACTTTTGAGAGATGGATGTTAATGATTTGCCAGTTTGAAATCGGGTGATGAGGAGAGGAGAGAAAGAGGAAGACTACATTTCAAAGTTCTTAATATCCACACTGTGTTTGTCAGCTTTCAATCACTTAAAAAAATCTGAGTTAATAAGAATAAAAAAAAGAGAATATGGTTTTTTAATAAAATGGAGTACTACTCAGCCATAAAAAATGAAAAATTAGAGACATTTATAGCTAAATGGATGCACATTGAGACCATACTCTTAAGTGAAATAAATAGGACACATGTGTAAATACTGAATAGTTTCTCTAGTGTGAGAAACTGAAAGTGTAAATAAGGACTAAAAGGTGTAATAAATAATGTCAAATAGGAAGAAAAGGAGCAAATTGGAAGGGGAAGTGGGATGGGTAGGGGAAAGGAAAGAAGGGAATGGAATTAATATGAGAAAATGAAAAAATGGAAACAAAGTCTTTGTAAATAGGGAGGGTTGGAGGGGTTGAAGGGAGGCCAGGGGAAGGGGGAAAAATAAGAACCAAGAGAGATTATGTGAAGGTGCAAATTTCCAATGATGAATGTCATTATATTGTACACCTAAAATGTATCAATAAAATAAAATTCAAAAAAAAAAAAGAGAGAAAAGCTTTATGTTGGCTCACCATTTTAGAGGTTTCAAACCAGAATTGGGTGGCCCCATTGCTTTGGACCTGTGGTGAGGCCAAGCACCATGGTAGGAAAGTGTAGCAGAGTCAAACTACTCACCCCTTGGCCAGGCAGTGAAAGAGACCAGAGGAAATTAGCCACCTACCATCCCCTTTAAGGTCACCCTTCCCATAACCTGAAGAACTCCCAGTGGGACCCACTCCAAAAGCTTCTGTACCTCTCAGTGTTGCCAAGGCAGAAACCAATTCTCTAACAAACTGTGCTTTGGGTGGGGGGATTTAAAATCCAAACTATAATAGCCTCTCTGCTCACCCCTCATTATAGCCTCTCAAATGGCTTTGCCAAATTTTCCTCTACAGTGTGATAGTCACTTCTGGCAGTCAACCACAGAAAATTTTGTGTGTATTCTTCTTTCAAGTCAGATTTGTATTTTAGAAAACCAACCCTGACTGTAAGATATTAGACATAAAAGGTGCAAGATCAGGGATAATATCAAAGGCAAGGAAATTAGATAATCCAATTGCTCTTGTCCAAGTAAAAGATGGTGAGGCTTGAACCAAGGCAGAAACCATAGAAATTGAGAGGACAGGATAGATGTAATCAAATGTTGGAAGAATAGAGGTGACAGTACTTATTGATTGACTGGGTGTCAGGATGAGAAAAGAAAAAGGTAGATGATGAAATCCAAGATTTAGATGATAGGATATACAGAAGGAGTAGCAGGCTATAATGGAAAATTGCTGATTTAAATTTAGAGCAAGTTGAGATGCCAGAGTGGCAGGTAGATGGGGCTAAGGCCCAGAGAAGCGGGGTTGACTACGATGCATCTTGAAAGTGGAAAATTGATACCTCAAGATTAGAAGGGATCATCTGGGAACCAAATTCAGGGAGATGAGGTTCACAGAAGAAACATATGTGGAAAACACAATATTCAAAGGTACAGCAAAGAAATTAGAGCCAGCAAAGGACAGGGGAAGGATTGGTTGATGAAGTGGGACAATTTGAAGATAAAGTGAAGAGAGAGAGGGAGAATTAGGTGGCCATCTATGTAAAATAGTGAGTGAAGGTAATGAAAGAAGTAAAACGAAGAGCTGAGTTCGGGTTAACTGTGAGATGGTTAGGGCCTTTTGACAGGGTGGTTGCTGTGGAGTGCAGGGAGAGACGGGGCCAAGCTGTAGGTAGAAGAACAGCAAGACATGGGAGATGGACAAAAAAGAAAACAAGTCAAGCAGCAAGAATTGGTTTGAGAGGTGAAGAAAAAGAGGATCAAGGGAGGAATTTATTTTTATGATGTACAGCAAACTTGATCATAATTTTGTGGTATAAAGAAGAAATTAATCCTAATTAAGTTGCTGACCTAGGAAGAAGACAAGGAAGAACAGGCTCAATAAGGTTCTAAAGGGGAGATAAGTTCCTCGCTCAAGGGCACAAGTGGGTACAAATGGCCCCAAAACAAGTAACAGCTCATCCTGTAAGAGCAGCAAGGAGGATGAGAATAAATATGAATATGAACACTTTCAATTGTTGGAAATTGGGAAAGCTGAAAGCTTGATACTCTGTTTTCTCCTAAAATTTGAAGGAGTTTGACCAGAGTGGTAAAAGTTTTAAATAAGCAGTATGGGGAGTAGGAGACATCATGGTTCTCTCCTTTAAGCCTATCTTAGATCCAAATGTTTTAATACACATACATGATTGTATGGCAGTTATTTATTGTCTATTTTGTGTCTCCCTTAATAGCTGTACCATCTCAGTCCATACAACAGAGCTCCAACAAGATCTTAGTCACTTTCCTAGTTGTTAAGACAAAATTCACAACACCCATAACTTGAAGGAGGAGAGGTTAATTTTGGCTCATGGATTTTAGAGGATTCAGTCCATGGTTGGCAGACCCCAAGGCAGAAACAGTATGGTGGAAGGGTCTGCCAGAGGAAATCTGCTCACTTCATGCTGCCAGGCATGGAGAAGTACTCTTCCTGATGACCCACTTTTTCCAACCAGGCCCCACTTCCTAACCCCAAGTCAGATACAGGACCCTCATGAGTCACCATACTATCTAAATGTGTAGAAGAAAATTCAATTATCTTCCAATAGTTTCTAGTGATTGGTTGATTTTTTTTTGATTGATTGATTAATTGTTTGAAGTTATAGGCAAAGCATCCTTTGAATATCCTGGTGCCTGTTTCCCATTTGTTGTTGGAATGGGCAGATCATGCCAGCAGTTACCAGTTATTTCTCACAGAAACCAATTCTCTAGCTTCCTGGACCTTTATTCCCATGGTCTAGAGGTGACAGAGGCCTCAATAAAGCATCCAGTTAGTATCAGGTACCTCCCTGCTGTGTGATTTTCCCAGCTCTGCTGCTGCTTTCCCCTCTGCCAGCTTCCTGCAGCAATGAGAGTGAAGGAAACTCTTCTGGCAGGCAGTGAGAAACAGCTCCTCTTTGCTGGCTCAAGTGTCCCACAGCAAATGATAGTGGCAGGGAAATGTCTTAATCCAATGTGTTGTTTAGCATAATTGATGTTCAGATGCAGCATCAGTAGAAACAAGCCCAGTTAATTGGTCTCTCAACCTACATTAGCTCTTGTGTTGCGGCCAATTAGACTGGGGCCAGAGGGCCCTTTGCTCTGCCATCAAACTCTTCCACATGGTGGCGGGCAGGAGTGCCATCAGGCAGTGGGGCTAGCATAAATGGTTTTAATGAGCCCCATGTGCTGCCATGCTGCAGCCCAGCCATCTGTGCAGTGAGCAGAGCAAGCCCTTCAAGGATCACTTTTAAAGGTGCAAAAAGGAAGGTGATGATTAGGAGCCGGAAGTCTGGGCTCTCCCCATGGGGTGGAGTGCTACAGGAATTATTGAAGATGATAGATTTGAATGGTTTAAATTGGGTGCTAGTTCTGCAGCAATATTTCTCATGAACTAAGAGCCAGTCTCTGTTCTCCAAGCCTCAGTGTTATTGGAAATGCCCTGGTGATGAAGCAGTAATATGTAACAGGGCAAGCCTTTGCCCTCCCCATGTTTTTTTTTTCCCCATAAAATGTTCTGTTCCAGAAATGTACCTGTTTGTGCTACACAGTGTTCCTGCTTAATATATCAAAGTATTCTGTAACTGTTTGAGCTGCATTTTGCTCCTACCAGATGTTTCAGGAATGTTCTGTTTACTCTGCCTCTCTGCTTCTGTGAGCATGCTAGCCCAGGGTGTGTTTCAAGAATGCTCTGTTAACTCCGCCCCTCCACTTCTGTGACAGGCTCACCTGGTTCAGGTTTCAGAAATGTTCTTTAACTCCATCCGTAGGTTTCTATGAGCATGCTCATCTGGCACATGGGCCCAACCCCCTACCCTGTATCTACCCTGTAGATCTCTATATAAGGCTACTTCCATTTCAACTCAGGGCTCAGAATTTGGAGTGGACAAACTCCTCTGACTCAGCCAGCTAATGAAGGTTTTCTCCATCTCTTCAAGTAACTTTCAGATTATCGAGTCTTCAAACTGGGGAGCTGTAACACTTGAGCTATAACACTTCCCTGTAATATGGAGCTGTTTCATTTTGCCACAACACTGGTTATAAAGAGGAAGGACATAATGGGAGATTTTGGCTGCCCAATGTGAGGTTGGAGGAGCATCAAGATCCTATCATGGGGTACTGTGTTAGAGAAGCAGATCTCAGGCCCATGATGACCTGCTGAGTCAGAATCTAGACTCTAGAAAGATCTCTAGATGTTTCACAGGAAAGCAGGCTCATCTATTCATTTGACTACTGATAGTGGCTGTTTTCTCTTCATAACAGCAGAATTGAGTAGGTTCAAGAGTGACCTAGTAGCCCACAAGCCTGAAATATTTACTGTCTGCTTTTTATAGAAAGTTTCCTGACCTCTGCTCTGGGCCATGCTGACAAGGATGGCAGGAATCTCCATGACTAACCCATGTGGCACATTTCTGTTAGACCTCAGAGGGCAGCCAGCACCAGCTATTTAATTTGTTGTTTCAATATTGTCACAGTTCATTTTGAACTTGTGGAACAATGTATGTTGGATGACAAGTGATGTCAATTCTAGGGGCTTAGAAGTTGATGCAATATTTAGCAAAAGTGACTTTAGCAAGAGACTTTAAACTTCCTGCTTCCATGAGTGAGTCAAACAGTGTCAAGGACCATTTGTCCTCCCTCTATCTTGCACAAAATAAAGAAAAAATGATAAATGGGCAATCATAATAAAACAATCATCAATTTTTTCCTGTGTATCCTTGTGTTATTCACTGTCTTCATTGCTGAGACACAATACCCTGACAACACCAACTTAAATAAACCTGTGAGGTTTATTTTGGCTCATCATTTCAGAAGTTTCAGTCCATGGTTGGCTGGATTCATGGAAGAAATAATATGGCAGAGGGGCATAGCAGATGAAAAGCTGCTCACATCAAGGTGGCCAGGAAGCAAAGACAAAAGGGAGGAGCAGGGAAAGGAGATACACCCTTCCAGGTCCAACCCGGTCTCTCCTCCTAACAGCACTTCAGCCATAGCACCAGGATCCAATCTCCTTCCAAACATATGAGCCATTGGGGGCCATTTTAGGTTCAAACCATAACAATCCTTAAGAGCATATTCATTCTCCCAAGGAGTTTTAACTATTTTCCAAATATACCAAGAAGTTGCTTTGACTTTATTGCCAGAGTTTGGGGGTAATTTTATACCTAACAAGTTATTCAAAGAGACCACTTTCTCCCCTCTTCTTCTATATCAGCATGAAATTTTAGACACAGGCTCTCCTAAAACAGGTTGAGATGCTCTATTTATGGCAAAATAATTCTTTAAAATATGCATCCCTTATTGCATCTCAAAAAAAGGGTTTTAATCCACTGTAACTAATGTGCAGGAAGATGCTTGTTAAACCAACATATCTGAACCTGATAAAATAGTTTGATAGGAGATCCTAGCTTGGAGCTTTTAGATTTGTACTTACAAATAGGAAAGCAACTCCTCATGTATCTTTGAAACCCCTGGAGTCTCTCCAAGCTCTTGAAACCCAAGTCTGTCTCTTCTCTCTCCCCTCTCCCCTCTCTCTTCTCTCCTCTCTCTCTCCTCCCTCTCTCTCTCTCCCTCTCTCTCTCTCTCTCTCTTTCACCACCAACACAAACAGGGCCAGAGCCTCAGACTCCAGACACATGCATCAATCATAATTGCAGCCAGCTCTGCCAGCAGTCATGTAACTGCTTAAAGACCTCAACAGCCTTCTGGCACTTAAAGGGAAAAAAATCTAATTAATCACAGGTGAAACAGCTTGGACTGTCTCCAAAAGCCCCTGAATTTACTGCCAAGCTTTGATGCTAATTTTCTTTCTAAGTAACCCCCTAAAGAAATTTACGATTAGGTAATTAAAGTAATGAATAAAGAGATACTTAGGTAGAGGGAAATGAGGAGAGGGAAAAAGTCTATATTTCCATCCTGCAATAAACGCATCTGGGTAGGCATCATTTGTGAACCCCAACTTAAAAGTCCCCAGGTGGCTTTCTCCTGAAGAATATTTTAAAAACCAATATTTGAAAGACCAAAGTGAGGCATGTAAATGAAGTTGGGAGCAGATCATTCTGCAAGGGCCTATAAGACAGGAAGGAAATATGCCTTCCGCCAGACAGTTACACTTAATTTTTCTAAATGCCACAGCCTGTGTGCTCTGGGAAGGTGGGTGGTGGTTACCCCCTGTAAGCTGATTGGCTAGCATCACTGTGTGTCATTTAGAGACCTCATCTCCCTCCTATTCCCCATGTTCCTGCTGGGATAGATTGTAGAATTCTGGTTTTAATTGGGAAGAAAGAAATTACTCCAGTCTTTTGTCCTTAAAATTGGAAGTGTGCAGGTGAAGACTTTGGGTTTTATGATTTAAGCCCCAATCCTTCTCTTTGTCTGTAACACTTAATATTGGAACACTCCAGGAAGAGGGGACTTTAATTTGTTACTTTAGGTAGAAGAATTAAGCAGAAATGTTCCACGCTTGAATAATGAATCAAACAAGTTTCTGCTAAACTCCTAAGTGCCTAGAGCCTCAATCCTTGCAGAAAAATCTTGCTAGCAACTATTTTCTGACTTAATTAATATAGTATAATAAGCATAATGCTTTTTAAATAATTCAGAATCTTGAATTTTTGAGTGAAACCTCTTTGCTCTGATTTGTATCAACCCCTCAAGAGTTTACAAGCTTTATGCAAGCAAAGATCAGACTGCGTCCTTATTTTGTCTCTTTCCTGAGTCTAACAGAATGAGAGTGTCTTATTATTGATTGATTGTATTTTGGTTAATGTAAAGGAGGATAGGAGGAGGCCCTGTAGCTCAGTGGAAGGGAGCTTGCCTGGGAAGCACAAGGCCCTGAGTTTGGTCCCCAGATCTGAAGAAAAAAAAAAGGAATAAGAGATTATACTTAATAAGTACTGACTGAAAAAAAAAAAACCCTACAAATTTTGTGTTGAATTTTTAAACTAAGCAACTATATGAACTTGTATGGTTTTTCCCCTCTCTTGAAAAGGGGATGGTGAAAATAATAGATTCAGAATTTTGACCTGGTAATGAAGTAAATGATTTTATAGTCTTAAGCCTTGTTTCTGAGGTAAGGGACACTGAGGCGCAAAGAGGCAGAATGTTTAGGGCAAAGATACAGCCACCTAATGGGCCCTTAAGATGAGAGGCTCTGAAGCCAGCCGTCTCCATCCCTGTGGACCATTCATGGTCCTTACTGCCTGGGCACCCTAAGAAACCACTTGCCCTCTGAATTCTTTTTGTTGTTATTATTTCCTGACCTACAAAAGAAAACAATAATATTCTTGAGGTAAAGATTAAATGAGCCAAAATAAGTGAGAGGCTTAGCACCATTCCTGGGACATGATAAACATTAAACATACTTAGCTCTTATTAATTTTATTTGTTATTTATTTTAAATTTTCTTGGATTTAATCATAATTTTCTTTTTATTTAATGGACTTTTCCATTACTCACAACTCCTTATGCTTTCCAACATCAGAATCAAAGTGGTCCTTTAGTAGCCCAGCCCCACATGGGCAACAGGCATTAATGTTCAGGTTTGGAGGAGCGGGGACACTCCTCACCTATCTGCAGAAGACAAAGCCAAGCGTCTTAGAGGTCTGTCGGTTAGTCCTTTATCTTCTGTAAGTTTCTAAACTTAAAATTAAGGACTAAAAGATCCTGTACTCAGAGAAAGCAATTTCAGGCCATGAGTGAGCCCTAGCAAAGAGGCAGACAGTAGGAAGAAGATTCATTCAGGGATGGAGGCACCTTCCCAGTCTCCCTGAGTGTGCCATGTTGAAGGCCACCAGCCCCATCTCTCTGTCCTGCTTCCAAGACCGAAGAGCCCCAGGGCCTGGCTCCCCTCTGAATCTTTATCTAAAAGGCTAGGGAAGTTGTAGAACCGTGCCAAATAAGAATTAAAAATGACAACACAGCTGATTACATCTAAAGTGACAAGAATGAGAAATAAAACCCATTAGAGCCCATTTGCAACACGCCCTCAGCCAGTCAGGTTTCAAGGTGTTCCGTGGAAGATTATTAATGGCTTGACAGCGTTCTCAGTGCAGGCATCAGATAGGTGAAGCATCACTGGTGAGCACATGCTGCACTCTACATGGGAAGAGAGGCCTGCTCTCATTTATTTCATTTCACATATTTGAAGAGACACCCTAATTTGGCCATCAGGGTGAGGGCAGTGTAAGCACCCAGCACTTGGAGGAACAAATTTCCACAGTAAAAAGTTTTCTTCTGCAGCAGAGGTCACCAAACTATGATCTCAGGCCAAAACCCAGCCTGTCACCTGATTTTTGTACCACCAGCAAAGAAAGTCCTTACATTTTAAAACGTTTTGAATTGAAATGAGGCCCGGAGACTTAGCTCAGTCGTTCCCAAGTTTGATCCTCGGTACCAAAAAAAAAAAAAAAAAAGAAAAGAAAAGAAGAGAAAAAGAAAGAAAACAATTTTCTGACACATGGAAATGTGATAAAACTCAATTACAAGGGTCCACAAATAAAATTTTATTGATATATACTCACGCTAGTTTATTGATATATTGTCAAGGTTTGCTTTTGCCCTACAATGGCAGAGCAGAGCAGTAGAGACCATGGGCCCAAAAAGCCCAATTTATTCTCCAGACCTTTACAGAAAAAGTGTGATGATCTCAGTTCTATAGCATATCTCAGCCAAACTACGCACATTTCTTTTGCGAAAAGGACAATATTTCAACTCAGGAAACTACTAAAAGGGTTTTTGGTAGAAAACTGTAGGCTCAGCTTAGATTCACAGAATGAAAATCAATGTATCTGCCACCACTAGGTATAAACCATCTAAGGTCAAGAACAGTGAGTTCCAAGTTTTGTAAGAGGTCACTGCAGTTGAGGTCTACAGCCTCTCAAGTGGCCACTTAGACCCGGGAGAAGCCTGCAGTTCCAAGGGGCTATGTGAACCTCCTCTTCTTTTTGAAGTCATCACAGGCTGTTCTCAGCCATTCCCTGTGGTCAGATAGCTTACATTTGACTTTCATCAGTAAAAGTTAAGTGAGAGCCCAGGATAACATAATCCTAATTATTTTTTTAAAATTCTTTTATTGATACATCTTAGGTATACAGTATGTTTACATTTATCATTGGGTATTTGTATCTGTACATGATATATCTTAGTTCTTTTTTTTCCCCATTACCTGTGCGCCCTTCCTCTGCTCCACCCTTCCCTATTTACATAGATTTCATTTCCATTTTTTTTCTTTTCTCATAATTTTTCCTTTCCCTTCTTCCTTTTAATCCTAATTATTTTTATATACACCTTGGAGTCACTATGTATTCTTTATTCATTCCTATGCCTAGACTTTATTTTGCATGGTTTAATAAATAGGATTTCACTCTGTTCTATATCATTTCCTTCCTCTAAAGAGTAGCTGTGGCCCTCAACTCTAAGATACTCTAAGATACTCATCATTCTAGCTTCTCAGATTGCTTACAAAGTTATTTTCCAACAAAGTTCTTTTTTTCCAGTCAGTTTCTATAAGCCAAAGAAAATATCATCTTAAAATGAAGAAAGACATTGCTAATTTCTGGATAACAGAGTGGATGAGGGCTGTGGCAACAATAGTCTGAGAGCCTTGAACACCCTGCACTCAAGGTCATGCTCAGACCAGCTCTTAGGAGCCAGTGAGCAGTGGACTTATCATCCACTGGCACAGATGTACACAGGTTCACTGGTGATACAGAGGAGAAGACAGAGAAAGGACCAGCAACAAGCAGAGGAGACTGAAAGGGGCAGTAACACACTCCCCAGAAAGCTGCATGGAAAACGGGAGTGGGTGTGGAGCGGAAACTAGGGTTCTGATATACTAATCAGATGGGGTATTGATGGACTACCACAGTGAGAAAAAAATCTTAAATATTGAGTCACTCAGTATCTTCATTACAATGATATATATTTTTTGTATTAAATTCTTCTATTGGTACATTTTAGGTATACAACACAATTACATTTCTCATTGAGAATTGTACCTTTATATAATGCATCTTGGTTCTTATTTCTTCCCCATGCCTAGCCCTCCCTTCACGCCCTCCACCCTTCCCTATTTACAAAGACTTTATTTCCATTTTTTACATTTCTCAGCATTTTTCCTTGCCCTTCTTTCCTTTCCCCTGCCCCTCCAATACCCCTACCACTTTGAATCTTTTTTTCCTATTTTACATTTTCGATTATTCATTCTAATCATTGGTACATTTTAGGTATACAATATAATGATATTCATCATTGGAAATTTGCACCTTTACATAGTCTCTCTTGGTTCTTATTTTTCACCCTTGCCCAGCCCTCCCTTCAACCCCTCCAGTCCACCCTATTTACAAAGATTTTGTTCCTATTTTTCCATTTTCTCATATTAATCCCATTCCCTTCTATCCTTTCCCCTAGCCCTCCCACTTCCTTCCCCTTTGCCCCTTTTCTTCCTATTTCACATAACCTATTATACATTTAGTCCTTATTTACACTTTCAGTTTCTCACACCAGAGAAACTATTCGGTATTTACACATCTGTGTCCTATTTATGTCACTTAAGAGTATCCCCTCAATGTGCATCCACTTAGCTATAAATGTCTCTAATTTCTCATTTTTTATGGCTGAGTAGTACATTTTATTAAAAAAACACATTTTCTTTATCCAGTCTCCAGGTGATGGGCATTTGGGCTATTTCCAAGTTTTAGCTATTACAAACTCTGCTGTTATGAACATGGGTGCACATATATCACTGTGGTATGATTCTTTTAATTCTTTGGGGAAGATCCCCAGCAGTGGAATAGCGGGGTCAAATGGGACTTCCAGTCCTAGTTCTTTGAGGTATCTCCATACTGATTTCCACAGTGCTTGCACCAGTCTACACTCCCACCAGCAGTGGAGCAGGGTTCCTCTTTCCCTACAGCCCCGCCAGCATTTGTTATTGGTTGATTTCATGATAGCAGCCATTCTTTCTGGAGTGAAGTAGAATCTCAGCATGGTTTTCATTTGCATCTCTTGCATGACCAGTGATGTTGAACATTTTTTCATGTATTTATTTGCTATTTCTACTTCTTTGTGTGAGAAATGTCTGTTCATTTCAGATGCCCATTTTGGATTGGGTCTTTAAATTTGGGAGGTCTGATCTTTTTAAGTTCTTTATAGATTCAAGATAGTAGACCTTTGCCTGAGGAAGAGCAGGTGAAGACTCTTTCCCACATTGTGGGTTGTCTCTTCACAATGCTGGTGGTTTCTCTTGCTGTGCAGAAGCCTTCTAATAAGAAGAGATCCCACTTGTTGATTGTTTGTGCTAGTTCATGGGCAACTGAAGTTTTGTTCATAAAATCTTTTCCTACACTGATGTCTTCAAGGGTTCTACCTAACCTCTGTTCCAACTGGTTCAGAGTTTCTATTTTAATATTCAGATCTTTAATCCATTTTGATTTTAGTTTAGTGTATGGTGAGAGATACAGGTCTAGTTTTAATCTTTGGCAAGTTGAAGCCCAATTTTTCCAGCACCATTTATTAAAGAGGCTATCTTTCCTCCAGTGAGGGTGTTTGGCTCCTTTATCAAAGATGAGATGGCTGAGTGTGTCTGGCTTTCTTTCTGCATCTTCTAATCTGTTCCACTGCTCCTCAAGTCTGTTTCTTTGCCAGTACCATGCTGTTTTTAATCACAGTTGCTTTGTAGTATACTTGCAGGTTGGGGATTGTGATACCCCCTACCATGTCTCTGTTACCTAGAATTGCTTTTGCTATTCTGGGTCTCTTCTTGTTCCAAATGAATTTTTGGATTGTTTTCTCAAGGTCTATGAAGTATGCTGCTGGGATCTCAATTGGAATTGCATTAAATCTATATAGCAGTTTTGGAAGTAGGCCATTTTCACTATATTAATCCTTCCTACCCAGGAGCAGGGGATGTCTGTCCATTTGCTGATATCATCTTCAATCTCTCTTTTCAGAGTGCCATAGTTTTCAGAGAAGAGGTCTTTGATTTCTTTCGTTAGGATGATTCCTAGGTATTTCGGTCTTTTGGATGGTATTGTGAAAGGAATTATTTGCCCTATTTCTCTCTCGGTGAGTCTGTCATTGGTGTAGAGGAAAGCTATTGATTTTTGTGTGTTGACCTTGTAACCAGCTATTTGACTGAATTTGGTTATTAAGTCTAGAAGACTTTTGGTGGAGTTCTTGAGGTCTTCTATATAGAGTATCATGTCATCTGCAAATAATGACAATTTGACTTCTTCATTTCCTATCTTTATTCCTTTTATTTCTTTCTCTTGTCTAATTGCCATGGCTAATGTTTCCAGAACTATACTGAAAAACAGGGGTGATAGTGGGCATCCTTCTCTTGTTCCTGATTTGAGTGTGAAGGATTCCAGTTTTTGACCATTTAGTGTGATATTGGCTGTTGGTTTTTCCTAGATGGCTTCTATCAGTTTGAAGTAGCAACCATCTATTCCAATTTTTTGTAGGGTTTTTATCATAAATGCATGTTGGATTTTGTCAAATCCTTTATCTGCATCTATGGAGATAATCATATGGTTTTTGTCTTTGGCTCTACTGATATAGTGTATTACATTGATTGATTTTCATATATTGAACCATCCCTGCATCCCTGGGATGAATCCAACTTGATCAGGATGTATGATCTTCTTGATGATCTTCTGCATTCTGTTTGCCATTATCTTATTAAGGATCTTATTTTGCATCTATGTTCATTAGTGAGATTGGCCTATAGTCCTCTTTTTTAGTTTTGTCTTTCTCTGCTTTGGGGATCAAGGTGATGCTTGCTTCCAGGAATGAATTTGGGAGTACTGCTTCCCTTTCAATTTCATTGAAGAGTTTAAACAGTAGTGGCAGCAGTTCCTCTCTAAATGTCTTGTACAATTCAGCAGTGAAGCCACCAGGGCCCTGGCTTTTCTTAGTTGATAAGTTTTTAATTACATGTTCAATTTCATTGGTTGATATTGGGTTGCTCAGAATGTTTAGGTCTTCTTCATTCAACTTTGGTAATTCATATGTATCTAGGAATCTGTCCATTTCTTCGGTGTTGTCCGTCTTATTGGCGTATAGGCTCTGGAAGTAGGTATTGATGATCCTCTGGATTTCTGCTGGGTCTGTTGTAATTTCACACTTTTCATTCCTAATTGCATGGATTTGGGCCTTTTCTTTCCTTTTTCTGACAAGGTTGGCTAAAGGTTTGTCAATTTTGTTGATTCTTTCGAAGAACCAACTCTTGGCTTCACTGATTTTTTTGTATTGTTCTCTTAGTCTCCATTGCATTGATTTCTCCTCTGATTTTTAAAATTTCCTCCCTTGTATGAGCTTTGGGGTTGTCCTGCTCTTCTTTTTCTAGAAGCTTGAGGTGCAGCATCAGGTTGTTTAATTGGGCTCGTTGTGTTTTCCTCATATGCTTATTCACTGCTATGAATTTCCCTCGTAAGACTGCTTTCATTGTGTCCCATAGATTCCAATATGTTGTATTGTCATTGTCATTTAATTGAAAGAACTGTCTGATTTCTTCTTTAATTTCCTCTGTTTCCCATTGGTTATTCAGAAGTGTGTTGTTCAATTTCCATGTGTTTATGAAATTTTTTGAGTTCCTTTTGCTATGGATCTCCAATTTCATCACACTATGGTCTGATAATATACAGAGGATAACTTCAATTCCTTTGCACTTACTTAAACATGTTCTATGTGTGAGTATGTGGTCTATTTTGGAGAATGACCCATGTGCAGCTGAGAAGAATGTGTTTTCTGATTTTGTGGGGTGGAAGACTCTGTAAACATCTGTTAAGTTCATTTGTTCAAGAGTTCGATTGAGTTCTAGTGTTTCATTACTTATTTTTAGTCTAGTTGATCTATGTATTTGTGACAGTGGGATGTTGAGGTCCCCCACTACAATTGTATTAGTGCGTATATGACTTGTCATGTCCGTTAGTATTTGTTTTATATAGTCGGGTGCACTAGTGTTTGGTGCATAGATATTTATGATTGTCATCGTTTCCTCTTGGATTCTTCTCTTTACAAGGATGTAGTGTCCTTCTTTGTCTCTCTTAATCAGTGTTGGTTTGAAATCTACTTGATCTGCCAAGAGGATAGCTACTCCTGCTTTTTTTCGGATTCCTGTCACATGGAGTATTGTTTTCCACCCTTTAACTTTCAGTCTATGAGTTTCCTTTTGAATTAAGTGTGTTTCTTGTATGCAGCATATTGTTGGATTTTGCTTCTTGACCCATTCTGCCAGTCTATTTCTTTTGATTGGTGAATGGAGACCATTAACATTGATGGTTATAACTGAAACATATTGACTTGTCATTGCCATGACTTTTTCTTTTTGTTGGGTTCTCCCCCTTTACATTTAGTTTCTTTTCATGCCAGATGGGTTCATTCTGCTTTGCTTCCTGGGGTTGTGATCCTCAATGTCTGTTCCTAGGATACTGTGTAAAATTCTTTGGAGTGCTGGTTTGGTATTCACAAAGTTCCTAAGGTGCTCTTTGTCATGAAAGTATTTTATTTCTCCGTCCATTTTGAAAGATAGTTTTGCAGGGTATATCAATCTGGGTTGGAGGCTGTTTTCTTTTAGGGCTTGGAATATGTCGCTGCAAGCTCTTCTTGCCTTGATGGTTTGTGTTGAGAAGTGTGCTGTGATTCTGATGGGCTTTCCTTTGTATGTGATTTGTTTCTTTTCTCTGACTGCTTGAAGAACTTTGTTCTTCTGTTGTGTTTCTGGAATCTTAACAATTATATGTCTATGTGTAGATTTTTTTTGATCAAGGCTATTTGGAGTCCTATATGCCTCACTTATGTGTATGTCAAGCTCTTTTCCCCTGCTTGGGAAGTTTTCTGCCATTACTTCTGTGAAGAGATTTTTATGTCATCTCCACTCTCTCCTGTTTCTTCATTGAGTCCAGTCAGTCTTATGTTATTCTTCTTTGCATCATCTAGCAGCTGCTGGATTGATTTCTCATGTTCCCTTATCATTTTGAAGCAATTTTTCTTTTCCTGGTCACTAATTGCAATCTTATCTTCTATATCTGAAATTCTGTCCTCACATTGGCTCATTCTGCTGTGTAGACTTTCAGTGGAGTTTTTCATGTCCTGGAAATCTATTTGCATCTGTTTTATGGATTCCATTTGTTTCTTATGTTGGGATTCCATCATGTTCCTGAGCTCCTCTCTCGATTTATTAATCATGTCTTGCACTAGGGGCACAATTTCTCCTGCTATCTCAGAAATTATTTCTGATTTCATTTTTTCCAGATCCCCTTTTGTTGCCAGTTCAGTGAGTCCAGGTGGTTGAGTAACAGAGTGTTCCATCTCATTTCCCTTTGGAGTTGCTGTAGGTGATCTGGAAGTCTGGTTTTGAGACTTATTTATGTGTTTTCTCATTTCGACTGGGGCAGGGGGCTGTTAGCACCTGCTTGGATTACCTCCTGAAAGTGTTATTTTCTACTGTAGCCAGAACATCCTTGACTCAGTCAACTCCATGCAGAAGGCTGTGTGGAGACTTTCAAAGAGA
Organism: Heterocephalus glaber; assembly: GCF_053883595.1. Lineage (NCBI taxonomy): Eukaryota > Metazoa > Chordata > Mammalia > Rodentia > Bathyergidae > Heterocephalus > Heterocephalus glaber. The sequence goes on from NW_028258308.1 coordinate 38,873,253, forward strand.
ATGACCATCACAGTCAAGGATAAAGCTGCAGTTTCTGCAGGTATGGCCCATTTTCTTTTCAAAAGAAAATTCTTCTCTTATTATTATTACTACTGCTCTTATTATTATTACCACCCCTCACTTACTCTAAAAGTGTTGTTACAATTACAACTCCTACACTACCTTAAACTTAGGGAATGGGTAACTTAAAAAGGTTTGGTTGTGAGGTCTCACCAAATACTACATGCAAAGCTAGATCTCAATTTTCTTCTATGTAGGCAGTGTATCCACTGCTACACTCTGTCTCATTGGGTTAGCATATGACAGTTTCTAACTTGCATTTGCACCTTTATCTCATTTAATTCTAATAGAAGTTCTTTACATTGTGATTTCCTTATCCTAAGTTCTATTTGATAGCATTGTCCCAGAAGACATGATCTAGGAAATGAAACGGTGAGTCAGTGACCTTCCACATGTCAGTGAAAGCTCCCCTCCAGTACTGGGAAGAGAAAAGGCAATGTGCTCAAGACACTGATATTGTGGATTATCTCCCCAAATTAGGCAGGCCATGAAGCTGACTTGTTCCCATCCAAGTTTGTCCTTGGCTCTCTGTCAGCTCACCCAATTTACCAACAGAGCTAAATTAGGAAGAAACCCCTGGAAGAGCTCTCTTATCCTAGACCTCCACCATCATTTTACACATGCCCCCACCACTTATAGTTACTGGCTTGGCCAAATTGCTCTGCACAGCTTTCCATGATCAATAAACCAGGCTCCTCCCTGGTCCTGCTGTGGGGTGGGCTGCTGTGCTCTGCATCTGCCCTGCCTGCAGTTGCCCTGCTCCTGGTCTCTGGGGCAGCACTCTCTGAGATGGAGTTTGCAACCTAAGCTATTCTGCTCTGTGAAGCAAAGCAAAGAATTAAAGACAAGCCTGGAATTAGAGCTACTGCAGCACTGGGATTCTCAGAATCATAATACCATAAAATTTCTTCTTGTAGTGGGAAGGGATCATGGATGTCTTTGCAACCTCCTGAACTTATGTAATGATCAGACTGGACAGCAGACAGAATGAGGATAGTGTACAGGAGGAGCTTAGTACCTGAAAAATCCAGTACTTGCAGCGATACAAAGGTTTAGATCCAGGTGAGTCACCAGGGTGGAAAAAATCAGGGTAAGCATGTCTAGATTCATTTAGAATTTTCCAGCTAAAATCTGGCCTGTTATTTTCTATGCCAGTGCTGTGCCATTGAAAGGGCAACACATTTTGAGAACTAGAACCCAAGGCACCCCAGTCCTTGCCCAGCAAGCATCATTTTTTTCTCAGTAAAAGCAGATGCTTTCATTCTTCAGATGTGGGTAGAAAAGGAAAATGTCCCCAAATATCATAGCATATCAAGTCTGGTTCATTTATTTGTGTTCTTAAGCTGAATAGCTGAAGTAGAGAAAATGCCCCAAGGGGGTCCTTTTCTTGATGTCTGCAAGGAGAGTAAAAACAAAAAAATCTGAGCATCGATTTTTCTTTTCCCTAAAACAAAGAGCTGAAGTCACTTTCAGGGAATGTGAAGTGAAATGAGAATAGCACCCTTTTCCCAGGTTTTAACTCTTTCTCCTGGCTAGTCTGTCAAGGGTCTCCTTTATCTGAAAAGCTTCCTTACAACCTAGCCTTGTATTCCTTCTCTTTTCCTAAATCATGTACAAGTTTCCAGAGGCCATAAGACATTAAGAAACATAGGTGGGTCCTTCAGGGCCTTAATGGTTTGCAAACTTCTGTGAGTATAAGTATTGTTTCTAGATGTTTCCTAGCTTTTAGCACCTTTACAAAAGGCCTGTGATCTTCAAAGTTATAAATCACAAGCTGAGTTTGTTTGAGCTGAAAGAGCACTAGTTCAGACCTTCCTGTCTTTGTTAGCTAGCACCACCATAGCAAAGTACCACAGTTTGGGAAGGTTAAACAGCAGAAATGCATTTTCTTACAGTTCTGGAGGCTGGAAGCCCAAGATAAAGATGTGGGCAGGCCTGGATTCTTCTGAAGCCACCTTCTTCTCCTCCCCATGTTCATATGATGTTTCCTCTGGGCTTTTCTGGATCCTAATCTCTGCATACAAGGACATGCATCATATAAGATTAGGGCTCACTCTAGTGGCTTTATTGAACTTTAATTATCTCTTTAAAAACTGTCTTTTCAAATGCAGTCACATTTGAGGTATTAGGAGTTAGGGTTTAAACATCTGAATTTTAGATGGACACAATTCAGTCCACAACATCCCCTACTTTTCTTCATTGTATAGGTGGGAAATTGGGCCATGAAAAGATTCACGTTGACCTTGGCCAGGTTTTAAATCCAGGCCAAAGCCTATGCTTTCTGCTGCCCTGCTCCATACTTACCCTCCATACTTACTTAGCCCATCTTTAAGGAGCTCACAGTTTAACAAAGATAGACCAACACAAAGAAGTTCAGTCAACTACCACAAAATATAATTTTATAGATAATCCTGGTGGGTAATGGCTTGATTTATGGGCACTTGGGTGACAGAATGTGACCCCTTTCACCTGGAAAGACCACAGGTAACAAAGAACTCCTAAAAGTCTTTGTAACTGGGTTCCTTAACCCCAGTAAGTAGTGATGGAAATAAAACTGGGCTAGCTAAGTGAAATCTATGTTCCTGACCAAAAACACCACTGTGATTCTACTTCCTGGAGATGGGCTGTTCAAGGTGAGGTGAGGCAGGCATGTAGGGAGGGTCCAGGGGTGTCCAGAGGGCCTCAGTTGGCAGCCAGAGGTGGTGCATTTCATTGCTTTGAGCTGGCTGACAGGCCCTGATTCTGCAGCCTGATTTCAGGAACTTGTTCTCAGCTTTCCCTTTTCTGGGGTAATGAGCTTTCAGCCTCACACTTGCTAACACTAACAAATGAGGCCAACTGCAGCTTGCCTGTGGATCACCTTTCAATAGTGGGTTGACAAGGAGAACAATGCATTTGTTTGCTGCTGTCCAGTCTTCAGGGAGAATCTATCATCCTTGTGGTGAGTGTCAAAGAGGTTTCAGACTTCCTGTGACTGTCAGAATAGAGCAAGAGAAAGGCAAGTTCAAACCTGCTGACACTTCTGGATACAACTTGAAGCCACCCTTTCCTCTTCTGAATTTGTACAGGAATAAACTTTGTTCTAGCTAAAGAGGCTTTTAATTATAACAACAGCACACTGACAATTAGTAGGGCTTTCCCCCCTTTTCCTGAAGGACAGTTACCCTATACAACACACATAGATTCCTAACTATGTGATGAAAGAGAAGTATCTGCCTTCTATATTTAGAAATATACATTTACCTTCTAAGTAGAGCAATTGCTCTCATCTGAATTGTTAGTATTTTCTGGGCTAGAGGTGGTCTTGTGCCTCTTGGAAGATTCATTCCAGCTATTTGGAAGGCAAGAGCATAACAATGTGTTCACTACCAAATTCGGGTGAAGCTGCTCTTCTATTAGCTGGGTGACCTGGTGGAACAGCTGGCAGGGGTCTCCATTATCAGGAAATGTACCCTGAAACCATGGGCATAAGTGTTGGTGTTGCCAGTCCTCTGCATTTTTCACAGGACAGGACCTGGCAGTCATTTCTGCACCTGAGTTTTCATGTGCAATGGGGACCTGGCTACATGTCTGTCTGACTGTCCCTCCTGATGGTGTTCTTCAAGGACAAAAATGTGCTTCGTCCACCTCTGAACTCAGAGCACTTACACCCGTCCTCAGTCAGCTGAGGTCAGTCCTTGGCTCCCTCCCTAGCCAACAGCAGTGAACTCTGAGGTCTTCTGGCTCCCTGTTCTTACAAATGGGCCCTTTCCTCAGAGCCCTGGGCCAAATCCTCTCCTTAATTCTATAGGCAGCTTCCTTCTCATGCAGTGGGATGATGAAATTTTCATCATATTTTTCTGCAACCTACATTTCCCACAAGACCATGAACTTGAGTGTCTCATAGTTCCTATCAAGTTAGATGTGATGTCATCTGTTTATAACTCAGGATTGCATTTCAAAAAGATTGAAGTTCAGAGAAAAGAGAAAAGATCACTTGAAGTCATTTAAGTTAAGCACACACTACCTATGACCTACCTAAGTGCTTTTCTTCTAGGATTGACTTCAAATCCATGAAAAAGAGATGCTGACTTATAGAACAGAGTAAAAACATACACCAAAGACCTATGGGAGAGAACTCTTCAAGACTAAAGATGCAGAAAAGTCACTGATATGAGCCATGATCCAACACTTGCATTTAGCTCAGAATTCTTTTGGGTGACCCTTGACCTACAACCCATAGTTCAATCTAAAGATAGTTTGTTCTGTAAAAGAGCACTAAAAACTAAAGTTCTGTGGTCTCAATGGTCAAAGAGTGAGGTTGTCAACATTTTATCTTCTCTGATGAAAGAGAAGGATTCAAAATCCCTCTCATTACCTCTGTCTACTTCACCAAAATTGGTGTCTTAGTAACTTTCCTTGTTGCAGAGACATAGTGGCTGACACTAGCAAAAGGAGGTGAGGTTTATTTTGGCTCACAGTTAGTAAAAGTTTCAGGCCATAGTCCATCGGCTACAGAGCAGGACAGCATGGCAGAGGGGCATAGAGAGGAATATCACAGCAGCCAAGAAGCAGAGAGAGAGGGAAGGAAGAGCCATGGAAGGAGAGAAACCCTTCCAGGCTGTACCCTAAGTGACTCTCTTCTTCCCACCAGATCCGACCTCCTAACAGCAAGTCCTCAGTAACCTGCCATAATCCAATCACCTTCCAAAAACCTGTGTGGCCTTGAGGCTCTCTGGGGAAATCTAGCTATAAACTATAACAACAGGAGTACCCAGAGAGCATTTTATGTTTTTAAAAATCATCAACTACAAAACTCTCTACCTTAAGAAACTGAGACATTGCTCCTTGGCCTTTTAGCTAAGATCAAGTGAAGAAATTGAGACACTGAACAAAGATTCTTTGTTCTCTCTCTCTCTCTCTCTCTCTGCCTCTCTGCCTCTCTCTCCCCCTCCCTCTCTCTCATTTAATTGGGAAGTCCAAAGAATGGCTTGACCACCAGCCCACTTACTATAGTCTCAATGTGTGCTCCCAAAAAAGTATGTTGAAATTCAGTGGTCAGTATGATAGCATTATGAGGTGGGGCTGTTCCCAGGTGATTAACTCATGAGTGCTCCCCACTTATGGATGTGGTTAGTGTCCTGAAAAACGTCTTGTGGAGGTGAGCTTGCCCATTTATCCTCTCTGTCTCTTCTGCTGTGTGATGAAGCATTATCAGTGAAGAACAGGTCTCAATCAGACACCAAATCTGCAGCCATCTTCATATTGCACTTTCCAGCTTCTAGTACTGTGAGAAATTCATTTATATTGTTTATGAATACCTAGTCTGATGTAGATTATCATTGCAGGGTTGCTGGATTAAGATATCATGGTAATGAGTCATGTGGAAGACACCGAATCACCCCACTGCAAACAAGCAGCCACCTGGTTCCACACTACAAAGATGCAGAGGACACCAGACCACCAGACCAAGGTACTGAGAACTGCTGTTCCCTGCCCAGAGGTACAGGCTTCTGAGCCGTCGTCCCACTGCTCCTGGTCCAGAGGAAGGGACTTCCTGGTCACCATACCTCCTGCCTCTCCCAGCCCAGAGGAAAGGGCTTTTGGGCCACCTTCTGTGCTGCTGCTCCTGGCCAGAGGAAGGGGCTTCCAGGCCACCATCCCTCAGACTGCTCAGAGCCCAGAGGTAGGGGCTTCTGAGCCACCATCCCACTGCTCCTAGTCCAGAGGAAGGGGCTTCCAGGCCACCATCCCTCCCACTGCTCCTGGTCCAGAGGAAGGGGCTTCCTGGCCACCATCCCTCCCACTGCTCCCAGCCCACAGGAAAGGGCTTTTGGGCCACCATCCCTACCACTGCTCCAGGCCCCTGTCCCAACTCTCCCAGCTCAGAGAAGGTAATCTGTGCAGGTGCTAACAGCCCCCTACCCAAGTCAAAATGAGAAAACACATAAATAAGTCTCAAAACCAGACTTCCAGATCACCTACAGCAACTCCAAAGGGAAATGAGATGGAACACTCTGTTACTCAACCACCTGGACCCACTGAACTGGTAACAAAAGGGGATCTGGAAAAAATGAAATCAGAAATAATTTCTGAGATAGCAGGAGAAATTGTGCCCCTAGTGCAAGACATGATTAATAAATCGAGAGAGGAGCTCAGGAACATGATGGAATCCCAACATAAGAAACAAATGGAATCCATAAAACAGATGCAAATAGATTTCCAGGACATGAAAAACTCCACTGAAAGTCTACACAGCAGAATGAGCCAATGTGAGGACAGAATTTCAGATATAGAAGATAAGATTGCAATTAGTGACCAGGAAAAGAAAAATTGCTTCAAAATGATAAGGGAACATGAGAAATCAATCCAGCAGCTGCTAGATGATGCAAAGAAGAATAACATAAGACTGACTGGACTCAATGAAGAAACAGGAGAGAGTGGAGATGACATAAAAATCTCTTCACAGAAGTAATGGCAGAAAACTTCCCAAGCAGGGGAAAAGAGCTTGACATACACATAAGTGAGGCATATAGGACTCCAAATAGCCTTGATCAAAAAAAATCTACACATAGACATATAATTGTTAAGATTCCAGAAACACAACAGAAGAACAAAGTTCTTCAAGCAGTCAGAGAAAAGAAACAAATCACATACAAAGGAAAGCCCATCAGAATCACAGCACACTTCTCAACACAAACCATCAAGGCAAGAAGAGCTTGCAGCGACATATTCCAAGCCCTAAAAGAAAACAGCCTCCAACCCAGATTGATATACCCTGCAAAACTATCTTTCAAAATGGACGGAGAAATAAAATACTTTCATGACAAAGAGCACCTTAGGAACTTTGTGAATACCAAACCAGCACTCCAAAGAATTTTACACAGTATCCTAGGAACAGACATTGAGGATCACAACCCCAGGAAGCAAAGCAGAATGAACCCATCTGGCATGAAAAGAAACTAAATGTAAAGGGGGAGAACCCAACAAAAAGAAAAAGTCATGGCAATGACAAGTCAATATGTTTCAGTTATAACCATCAATGTTAATGGTCTCCATTCACCAATCAAAAGAAATAGACTGGCAGAATGGGTCAAGAAGCAAAATCCAACAATATGCTGCATACAAGAAACACACTTAATTCAAAAGGAAACTCATAGACTGAAAGTTAAAGGGTGGAAAACAATACTCCATGTGACAGGAATCCGAAAAAAAGCAGGAGTAGCTATCCTCTTGGCAGATCAAGTAGATTTCAAACCAACACTGATTAAGAGAGACAAAGAAGGACACTACATCCTTGTAAAGAGAAGAATCCAAGAGGAAACGATGACAATCATAAATATCTATGCACCAAACACTAGTGCACCCGACTATATAAAACAAATACTAACGGACATGACAAGTCATATACGCACTAATACAATTGTAGTGGGGGACCTCAACACCCCACTGTCACAAATACATAGATCAACTAGACTAAAAATAAGTAATGAAACACTAGAACTCAATCGAACTCTTGAACAAATGAACTTAACAGATGTTTACAGAGTCTTCCACCCCACAAAATCAGAAAACACATTCTTCTCAGCTGCACATGGGTCATTCTCCAAAATAGACCACATACTCACACATAGAACATGTTTAAGTAAGTGCAAAGGAATTGAAGTTATCCTCTGTATATTATCAGACCATAGTGTGATGAAATTGGAGATCCATAGCAAAAGGAACTCAAAAAATTTCATAAACACATGGAAATTGAACAACACACTTCTGAATAACCAATGGGAAACAGAGGAAATTAAAGAAGAAATCAGACAGTTCTTTCAATTAAATGACAATGACAATACAACATATTGGAATCTATGGGACACAATGAAAGCAGTCTTACGAGGGAAATTCATAGCAGTGAATAAGCATATGAGGAAAACACAACGAGCCCAATTAAACAACCTGATGCTGCACCTCAAGCTTCTAGAAAAAGAAGAGCAGGACAACCCCAAAGCTCATACAAGGGAGGAAATTTTAAAAATCAGAGGAGAAATCAATGCAATGGAGACTAAGAGAACAATACAAAAAAATCAGTGAAGCCAAGAGTTGGTTCTTCGAAAGAATCAACAAAATTGACAAACCTTTAGCCAACCTTGTCAGAAAAAGGAAAGAAAAGGCCCAAATCCATCCAATTAGGAATGAAAAGGGTGAAATTACAACAGACCCAGCAGAAATCCAGAGGATCATCAATACCTACTTCCAGAGCCTATACGCCAATAAGACGGACAACACCGAAGAAATGGACAGATTCCTAGATACATATGAATTACCAAAGTTGAATGAAGAAGACCTAAACATTCTGAGCAACCCAATATCAACCAATGAAATTGAACATGTAATTAAAAACTTATCAACTAAGAAAAGCCAGGGCCCTGGTGGCTTCACTGCTGAATTGTACAAGACATTTAGAGAGGAACTGCTGCCACTACTGTTTAAACTCTTCAATGAAATTGAAAGGGAAGCAGTACTCCCAAATTCATTCCTGGAAGCAAGCATCACCTTGATCCCCAAAGCAGAGAAAGACAAAACTAAAAAAGAGGACTATAGGCCAATCTCACTAATGAACATAGATGCAAAATAAGATCCTTAATAAGATAATGGCAAACAGAATGCAGAAGATCATCAAGAAGATCATACATCCTGATCAAGTTGGATTCATCCCAGGGATGCAGGGATGGTTCAATATATGAAAATCAATCAATGTAATACACTATATCAGTAGAGCCAAAGACAAAAACCATATGATTATCTCCATAGATGCAGATAAAGGATTTGACAAAATCCAACATGCATTTATGATAAAAACCCTACAAAAAATTGGAATAGATGGTTGCTACTTCAAACTGATAGAAGCCATCTAGGAAAAACCAACAGCCAATATCACACTAAATGGTCAAAAACTGGAATCCTTCACACTCAAATCAGGAACAAGACAAGGATGCCCACTATCACCCCTGTTTTTCAGTATAGTTCTGGAAACATTAGCCATGGCAATTAGACAAGAGAAAGAAATAAAAGGAATAAAGATAGGAAATGAAGAAGTCAAATTGTCATTATTTGCAGATGACATGATACTCTATATAGAAGACCTCAAGAACTCCACCAAAAGTCTTCTAGACTTAATAACCAAATTCAGTCAAATAGCTGGTTACAAGGTCAACACACAAAAATCAATAGCTTTCCTCTACACCAATGACAGACTCACCGAGAGAGAAATAGGGCAAATAATTCCTTTCACAATACCATCCAAAAGACCGAAATACCTAGGAATCATCCTAACGAAAGAAATCAAAGACCTCTTCTCTGAAAACTATGGCACTCTGAAAAGAGAGATTGAAGATGATATCAGCAAATGGACAGACATCCCCTGCTCCTGGGTAGGAAGGATTAATATAGTGAAAATGGCCTACTTCCAAAACTGCTATATAGATTTAATGCAATTCCAATTGAGATCCCAGCAGCATACTTCATAGACCTTGAGAAAACAATCCAAAAATTCATTTGGAACAAGAAGAGACCCAGAATAGCAAAAGCAATTCTAGGTAACAGAGACATGGTAGGGGGTATCACAATCCCCAACCTGCAAGTATACTACAAAGCAACTGTGATTAAAAACAGCATGGTACTGGCAAAGAAACAGACTTGAGGAGCAGTGGAACAGATTAGAAGATGCAGAAAGAAAGCCAGACACACTCAGCCATCTCATCTTTGATAAAGGAGCCAAACACCCTCACTGGAGGAAAGATAGCCTCTTTAATAAATGGTGCTGGAAAAATTGGGCTTCAACTTGCCAAAGATTAAAACTAGACCTGTATCTCTCACCATACACTAAACTAAAATCAAAATGGATTAAAGATCTGAATATTAAAATAGAAACTCTGAACCAGTTGGAACAGAGGTTAGGTAGAACCCTTGAAGACATCAGTGTAGGAAAAGATTTTATGAACAAAACTTCAGTTGCCCATGAACTAGCACAAACAATCAACAAGTGGGATCTCTTCTTATTAGAAGGCTTCTGCACAGCAAGAGAAACCACCAGCATTGTGAAGAGACAACCCACAATGTGGGAAAGAGTCTTCACCTGCTCTTCCTCAGGCAAAGGTCTACTATCTTGAATCTATAAAGAACTTAAAAAGATCAGACCTCCCAAATTTAAAGACCCAATCCAAAATGGGCATCTGAAATGAACAGACATTTCTCACACAAAGAAGTAGAAATAGCAAATAAATACATGAAAAAATGTTCAACATCACTGGTCATGCAAGAGATGCAAATGAAAACCATGCTGAGATTCTACTTCACTCCAGAAAGAATGGCTGCTATCATGAAATCAACCAATAGCAAATGCTGGTGGGGCTGTGGGGAAAGAGGAACCCTGCTCCACTGCTGGTGGGAGTGTAGACTGGTGCAAGCACTGTGGAAATCAGTATGGAGATACCTCAAAGAACTAGGACTGGAAGTCCCATTTGACCCCGCTATTCCACTGCTGGGGATCTTCCCCAAAGAATTAAAAGAATCATACCACAGTGATATATGTGCACCCATGTTCATAGCAGCACAGTTTGTAATAGCTAAAACTTGGAAATAGCCCAAATGCCCATCACCTGGAGACTGGATAAAGAAAATGTATTTTTTTAATAAAATGTAGTACTACTCAGCCATAAAAAAATGAGAAATTAGAGACATTTATAGCTAAGTGGATGCACATTGAGGCAATACTCTTAAGTGAAATAAATAGGAGACATATGAATAAATTCCGAATAGTTTCTCTGGTGTGAGAAACTGAAAGTGTAAATAAGGACTAAATGTATAATAGGTAATGTGAAATAGGAAGAAAAGGGGCAAAGGAGAAGGAAGTGGGAGGGCTAGGGGAAAGGATAGAAGGGAATGGGATTAATATGAGAAAATGGAAAAATAGGAACAAAATCTTTGTAAATAGAGAGGACTGGAGGGATTGAAGGGAGGGCTGAACAAGGGTGAAAACCATGAGAGACTATGTAAAGGTGCAAATTTCCAATGATGAATGTCATTATATTGTATACCTAAAATGTACCAATGATTAGAATGAATAATCGATAATGCAAAATAGGAAGAAAAAGTCCAAAGGGGTAGGGGTAATGGAAGGGGCAGGGGAAAGGAAAGAAGGGAAAGGAAAAATGCTGAGAAATGGAAAAAATGGCAATAAAGTCTTTGTAAATAGGGAAGGGTGGAGGGGGTGAAGGGAGGGCTAGGAATGGGGTTAAAACAACAACCAAGATGCATTATGTAAAGGTACAATTCCCAATGAGAAATGTAATTATATTGTATACCTACAATGTACCAATAAAAGAATTTAATAAATAAAATAAGAAAATGACTCTTTCAAATTTCCAATAGCAAACCCTACTGCTACTTTTAAATATTCATAGGCAAAATCATTCACCCTGAGCTGCCAGAGAGTTTTATGACCCCAGAAAGTATCAAAACATTGGTGAAATGAACTAATAGACTTTTGGGGCTGAGCAAAGATAATTGCCATAAAATCAGAGGTGTATATATCTTATTTATAATTGCTATGGATATATGCAAACCCATGTTTAGAGGCACAGTGGGTATCTGTGAGTGATGAAATCATGATTTATTTTGGCATCTTTTCCATATTTTTCTTCACTTTCTATATTCTCTTCTATGAACATGTATTTTTCTTTGGAAGGGGCCTGCAATGAAGGAAGAGCAAAGTATTTTTATCTTCCCCATTAAAAACATAAGATCACCCAAGAGTAAATATGTTTGCACAACATACATATACAAACAAGTCTTAAAACATACATCTGCCCGAGGCAGCTTACTTCCTGTGCCTAATTTCAACCTTTTCACTGCGGGTCAGTGAGAGCTAAGAGCCCCACCTCCCAAGTGACTAATGACTTTTTCTCTTATTCAACACTTTTCTAGTGATTTTATTTATGCTTTATGGAAAGAGGGCAAAGTAGAAAAAGGATGAAGTCCATGATGCCCAGGCCTGATTCAAGTGGAAATTCCAATGCTTCCTGAAAGCTGGCTCTGTTCTCTGTGCCTCACAGCAGACACATGAGTGACTTATTGCTCCCAGCGTCTTTTAGTTTGTAATAAAGTTTTCAGCAACTCTTTTTAGCTGCTGTAACCTCTGCCTCTGTAAACTCAGCTTCTCTCGCGCGCGCACGCGCGCACACACACACACTAATTTCACTTTTTTCTATTTTTTTCACAGAATGTCAACTCATAAACCTTTCATCAAGTAAACCAGGTGGAAAAATCCCTTTGCTGAAAGATGCATTCATCCAGATCTGGAGAGGAGAAGAGCCATTGGGTGGGAGAGCGACATGGCAGTCAAGGTGGGGAGAAGCAGAGAGTATGTCAGCAGGGCTGCTGGGAAGAGCCTTTTGGGGTGGGGAGGAGCCCCACAGAGGAGTGCCCCCTTGATGAAAGGTTTCCTCTCCTTCACATGCCCTGGCTGCCAACATCCACAGAAGCTGGAAAATCTGTCGTTATAGATAGGAGTGGGGGTAGAGTTTATAATAGACATGTTCAAAGAAGTAGAGCTTTGGACCTAGTACCTGATGATGATTTAAAAAGAAAGAGCTTAAATCAAGTCAGGCGTTCCTCCCAACCAACTACTAGGTTGCACACCAGCCTCTTGAGAGCAGGTTGGCCTCTCCTTCCTGCCTGTGATGAACCACTCACCCTGCCTTCCATCTCCAGTCTCCAGCCCCCCAGCCTCCTCAGCACACTCAATAACAGCCAGCAAGAACACTGGAGTCATCTGGGAGGGAAAAGGGTTGCTAGAAGCATAATGTGTTGGGGCAGGAAAGGCCTTGAGAATGAAGACTACAAGGAACAGTAGAATAAGAATTTGTAATGTCTTTTATTTCCTAAAGACTAGTATCAATACATAAAAATTTAAGATTTGGTCCAGGGAAGTTAAATACTTTGCTCAAAGACACACTGCTCAAAGGTTAAGAAGCCAGGATTGAAAACTAAATATTTCTTAACCAGGCCATCAGTCATTAATAAAACTTAGATTCTGTTTGATTTGTCATGTTAATGATGAAGTCTTTATATGAAGGGAAATTCACCCTAGAATGAAGTTCAAAAGAATAGACCAATGATGCAGTTCTACAATGGGGCATACTTGGGGTCAAAGATGAGACTAATAGCATCAAATTTTTCCTCCCCTTAACATAGCCTAGAATAAACAGTCAGAGAGTAGAATCTGGCTGAACAATGAAATTTGGACCAACTTGTCTTGAATCATCTCAATTATCAGAGTTTACCATGGGTAAAACTAAAACTGTAAAGAGATAAACAACTGTCAGAATAAGGAAATTACTGAATCTTTTCTCTTAGAAATTCTACATTTCCTATCATTAAAAAAGCCTTTTCATTTCCCTCCTCCAGTGCCTCAAAATAAAATTACGCTTAAAATTCAGTTCAAAAAATCACCCAAGACACAAAACTCATCTCTACTTGATTTATCTCATTAAAATAGATAGATCCTTTGAGAGAGGAGACTGTTGAGTTTGATTCTAGTTCTCTCTCATTCAGTTTACTACTCAGCAAAATTTATTGAAAGCTTATTATAGCCCGAGCATTTTTAATAGTCAAACAGGGCATAGATATTAGGAACACACAGTTGTTAGCCTCAAAGAGTTTGTAGTACAATTACATGATCTAAAAAAGTAACTTCACATTCCTTCGGCTCAATTTGCTCATCTATAAAACAGATAGAACTACCGTCATCTCCTTTTCAGAGGCTAAATGCTCCCATAGGTGTCCATGCAGCCTGAGCTGTATTGGAGTATGAAAAGTAACCTGTGAGAAAATTATTTTTACCTTTTATACACTGCTTCATTTAACAGTCAATAAGCTAAATCCAAACTATGTGGATAAATTAGGCAATTTTCTACCAAGTGCTCTGAATTCCTATGAGACCACTAACAGAGTACGATGAAATCACCTCCTCTTCTTAAGAAGAGGTTAAATCTTTAAGATTGGGAAAATAGACTTGCAAGAAGACCTATTGTTTGCAGATTCAGTAAGGATTACATTCTTTAGAACTGTCTGCAAGTAACAGAAAAACTCTAAAGAAAGTATATTAAATGAAGCAGTTTAGTTGTCTCTCATGTAAGAGAAGTTGGAAATAGGTAAGTTCAAGACATACATGGTGGTTTTGAAGTCAGGATGGAATCCAATGACATCAAACTGAGGGATTGTCTTTGTTCCCTTTGTCCAAGGCAACTGACATAATTTCACTCATTACATTCATTTCCAATTATCAAGATGGACAAGGAAAGTTAGGAAAACTTGCCCAATCTACATACATCCCATTGGTCAAAACTGAAACATACAGCCATGCTTAGCTGCAAGAGAGGCCAAGAAATTCAGTCTCTAATCAGGGACTAATGTGCCTAGCTAAAGGTCAAATTCCCTTTGAGAAAGAAAATTAGAATAAATAATATTAAATGCAATTAGCAGTTTTTACCACAGGGAGCATCAGAAAGACCCTGATAAATATTCATCTACAGCTCCTTCAGACATTCTTCCTTTGCTAAGAGCTGACACTGTGCCTGACTAGGAGGACCCTAGTTCCTAGCCAGCAGTTCTCAAAATTTAGCATGCAGCATAATCACTTGGCCAGCTTGTGATAATAGAGATTGCTGAGCCAGCCCCTATGGTAGTTTCTTGTTTAGTAGATCTGAGATGGAGCAAGTTGATTTACACTTGGATAGTTACTGGCCTGGGAACCACACTTCAGAATTATTGCTCCAAGAGAATATAACAAAAGGGAAAAGGAAGAAAGCAAGAGACTGTGAATATCAGTAACAAAGGAGATAAATAGAGAGTAGGATGGACAGAAATAATAATAACATTAAGCCACGAGTAAGGATGCAAACTCTAGGCAGGTTGTGAAACTACTTTTTAAGCCTCAGAAGAAGACTTCTAGTGTTGCAGAACATTCTGGAACATGACATAACCCAGATACTATTGCTCAAGGGACCCTGGCTATTGACTGTGACCTGACCTGCTTGACATGCATTTTGGAAATCAATAAAGGTCATATTTTATTGCTCTAAATTGCTGAAGTTGGTTTCTTCCTCACTTCTGGCACATCATCTCCAGCCCCACTAAAGTTGCTGGCCTCTGCCCTGCCTGGATATTTGACTAGGGTTTCCCCTGGGTGGTAAAATGCTGAGGCCTAAAGAGCCACACTCAACCTTTTCTCTCCACAGCCTGGTGAAATTGGTAATCTAGGACTTCCTGCTTTCCTTGTCATCTCTCTGGAGCCCCCTAATCATGACAAGTTCCACTTGTGGGGCCAGTGCTGGTAAGCCAGAAACTTCTAACCAGTGATCCACATGTACCACGAGCAACATTTTCTGGCTGGATGGAGCTTCTTCCTTTAGCACCGGGAACTTGCTTTTCTATTTGCTGCTCATACTTATTCTCTCAAAACATAAATATACTCATGGCTATGTACATGTTACTTTGATCATAACTTGCTTAATGCTCGCTGTTTGCATACTCTACTTATTGGACCACATGCTCTCCTCCAGGAAATGAATGCCCAAAACATGAGAACAATACCTCACAACTAGGCAATCTGTGAGTTTAGGTGGTTGAAACCAAGTCTGGGTCTGCCCACATGCACCCTTCCTCAGGCCTGAGATTCTCCACTGGCCACCCCTCCAGAAGCCCCAGGCCTCGTCTCCACATGGGAACACCACCAGCCACAGATTGTGTTCACATTTACTTTGCCCCTTCCCTCATCTGAAAACAGTGCTCACAACAGTATGCATACTATTTTTGAAAGAGTGTCAGTCCCTAATGCAGCCCTTTGGCAGGGACAGAGAGAGATAAAAGGGGCAGGATATAAATCACTAAAGATTTTCTGTCCAAGAGGCATAGCAGGTGCCTAAACTCTACCAGAGGGTCCCCAAAGGTAAGAGCAATCACAAGGATTGATCCTGAACTATCAGGTCAGTGAATATTTAATGGACAGTGGCTCAGGCCTTTGTTCTGTGAGTGTATTTTGCAGGTATAGAGTTAGGCTTGCCAGAGTAATTATAACTCTGACCAGTTATTCAATGAGTTGTCACCTCCCTCACAATAGTGACCCATCAAAGACTCCATAGAAATGATGTACTGAGAGGTCTTGAGAGACGTTCAAAAAATTCAAGGAAATATTAATGCTCTTAATAAGCTTCTTCTTTCTTCTTCTTTGTTGTTCTTTTTGTTGTTGGAATTAGAAACCTAGACCTTTGGCAGAAAACACAAGCAAATGAGGATTTACAGTCACCCATAGCTCAGATGCCAAGTTGTCTATAGAAAATAAAATTGATCTGTTTCAAAACTTGATTGATGTTATGGAGATAGTTCTCCTTTCATCTCCTCTAATCAGCTGCATTTTTTCCAGTCTCATTTGACTTTTCTTGCCACAGGGAAAAATGCGTACAAACAACAAAAAACGAAAGGTGTGGTGAAGGGACACAAGGAATTAGAGGCCTCCTGAATGAATAGGTATGTAATGTGATTCACTGTTTACACTGCTGGTGAAGATATTTAAACAGTTGGCCTGCTGAGGACTTTTAAAATTGAGATTTTAGATAAATTTTTAAAACCAAATAAACATTAGACCAAAAAATACTACTTTGTAGACTTTAAACTAATCCAGGTGGTCACATGAGGAAGAGGTTGAGCAGGGGTCATAATTGGAAAGAAGATGAAAAGATTTTTTGTTTCCTGCATAAACCATCAAAAATGTATGGCAAACTATTATATGCAAAATAATATACTGGCAATAAAAATATATTTAGAGACAGATAAAGTCTAGAGCATATAGAAAAATGTTATTTTTTTAATGTTCCAACTGGTACATACAATAATAATGTAAAAGAGAGAGAGATTACTATGGGGTGTGATGTTCAAGATAGATTTCACATAGGTGAGATTCTAGTAGGGTGTTGTACAATATGTAAAATTCAGATAGAGAGGAAGTAGTTATTATTCTAGGAAAAGAAAAGGCATGAGATAGATAAGGGGAAAGATAGAGCACTGGACATTACTCTGTTAATAGCTACTTAGCAAAGTAATGGGGAGAATCCCAGGGGAAATTTTTGGTTAGGGTGGTACTGTTAAGTGAAGATTTATAGAATCCCCTGGCTATAAACTTATCAAAAGAAACAAGGAGAAGCAAAATAGAGAAAAATACTTTATTACTGCTCAACACAGAGAATGGTAATTATTTTATAACACAAACTCTGAGAACTATGTGTCAACTAAAATTGATCAAAATTGGAATAACAGTTCAAGGCTTGACAATTCTGCCATACTTCCCAACATTTCTATATAGTAATTTGGGAAAAAGAAATATTATGTAATAATTTTTAAAAGACTCTTGAAATGGTTTTATTAACATAAAGAATGGATATGAATGGGCTATATATTATATGCAGGCAATAAATGCCAAAATGAAACCCATTAATTTGCATAAATAATATGCAGGCCCAAAAAAGCAAATAACCTATTCTGATTTTCTTTCCTTTCTGAGGTCAAATGTTTTGATCCAATAATTGGGACAGAAATTATATAGTTATACTATATTTTTTCCCCTACCTTTTCTCCTCTACCATGACTTCTTAATGATGGCATAGGCTGACTCGACAATAAAGACAAACCCTTCCTAAGATGGAGAACATGGGCTAAGATAGAAACATCGCTAGTGTATTTACTACCATAGAAATCTCAAATGCACACCAATTTCTTCAGATACCTATGACTTAAGCTTCTTACCTACTGACTGCCAAATTAGTAATTTAATCCTTCTAGTTCATCATTCCAGCCTCAAGATAAAATTTAAAGGAAATATTCAAATAGCATATATGTACACTGTAAATGGAAAAAAAATTTCCACTTCAGTTGGGCAAATAGCAAGCTCAGAAAGATTCTGTCATTAAGAAGCAGTGAGTGAGAAAATAAAGGAAGTAAGCAAACCCAGGACCCAGTGAACAATGCATACACACACAAAAAAATAAAAGTAATATAAACTGTAGATTTTACATGAAGTTTATCCTCTGAAGTAAAAATTAATAGGGAAATACAAAAAAAATTTATGACATCATAATCTCAAAGAAATTGAAAGAAAATAGACTATGAAACAAATCAAAAGGAGATAGTAGTAGACTGGATTTTTTTTTTGCCTAAATTCTTTTATTGGTACATTTTAGGTATACAATACATTTACATTTATCATTGGGTGGTTGTACCTGTACATGATATATCTTGGTTCTTATTTTTTCCCAGGATTTTTTAAAGAGAGAGCCACTAGAAATAATAGAACAATTTAATATGATAATGTTAGTGCATTTAAGTAACATAAGATACAGCAAGGTCAGAATTGACAATACAATAATAAAATCAGAAACATGGTAGATAGGAATAGCCTTGCCAAGATAAAAACATCTAGATTCTAGAGAAAAAATTACAAAATACCCTAAACGGTATATATATGGAGAATAGCTGGAAAACAAGTGTATGGGTAATAAGTGGGCTTTAAGAAGAAAGCAGAAAATAAATGGACAAATGGGACAGAAATTGTATTAAGAGATATAATAGAAGAAAAAGTTCCTAAATTTAATAAAGATTTAAACCTATAGATTAAAAGAGTTTACCATAATTTATCAAAAGTCCAGAAAAACTTCAAGTTATATCCTAATCAATCTTGTGAATTTCAAAAGTAAAGTAAAAATGTTATAGTCAGCCAAATGAAAGTAACTTACAAAGGGAAATAATGAGATTCACCTCAAAATGAAACATGTATTCCAAAAGAAAATGGCTAAATATCTATATAATTTTGAAGGGATGAGGAAATGTGAAACAAAGTTTTTATAGCTAACCAAATATTTATTTATATGTATTGACAATAGAAATATAAATTCAAAGGATGAAACCTACATCTCCAGAATAACTCAGTTGAGAATAGAGCCTAACAAACTAAGAAATTAATTAAAATCAAGAGGTCATGAATAAAAAATATTTGAGAAAACATAATGTTGAACATTTAATCTTTGTATACACAGACTTGAAACCAAGTAATGGTGCTAATTATGTTGAAGAGAAAGATTGTAAATGTCTAATTTTTCAATGGCAAGTTATATAATATAGAAAATAATAATTGAAACATAATTTAATGTAGTAATAATTTTATAAGGAAAGCCATACAAGAATATAACAGCAATATCCAAACAGTGAACTCTAAGTGACCTAGTTCCTTCCTCATTAGTAGGAAAAAGAACATTATGTACTTTCTCAATTTTGCTATGTAATAAGTTTAGGTGCACATGTTAAATATATCAAATATTGACAACCAGAATAAACAATATATCGTCCTCAAGAAGCTGGCCTGACAATGAATATAAATATAATAAAAGACACACAAGCCGGGGGGTTGGCTCAGTGGTTCTGCCACCCACCTTGCAGGCTCAGGATCCTGAGTTTGATCCCTGGTACCAAAAAAAAAAAAAAAAAAAAGACACACATGCAAGTTCAGGTGAGATGCCAACAGAGAAAATGCGATAAATAAGAGTAAATGAGTAAAAAGTAAAATACAGAAGAGAGAACCCACAAAAAACAAAAATGTAAGATAACTGAATGTAATACTAAATATACTTTATAAACATAAATGTAACTTGATATTTATCTATTTGTAGAAAAACTACTAGTTTAGGTAATTGACAAAAAGAAAACTTCATTGTACACAAAACTTATCTTTAAAGAAGGTATTCATGAAGACTGAAATTAAAATAGCATGCAAGTACGTAGGAAATAAATGAAAAATTCACTAAATCCTCATACAACCAAAACAGAAGGAACCACAGTTTCAATAACTGTCTTCCAAAATTGAATTCTCAAGTAAAGGACAAAATGAGACAAAGGAATCCTATTTTATGGATGAAGATTTAACATTATGAACTAATAACTACCCTTTACTGTTTGTGTCAAACAGAATAAAAATTCATAAAATAAAAATTTGTGTAAAATCCAGTGAAGATTTTACTGAAGTACTAGAGTAGAAAACCTCCATAATCTTCACAAATAAATATCACTAGCCATTACTATTCTAAACAGACTATGGCTGCTTTGAATTATATAATCAATAAAGTTATGATGTCTATTACACACAAAAAAATTACCTACTTTTCATGTGCAAAGTTACATTTTTAAAAAATTAATTATATAAGATGTGAAAAAAATTAATAAATTTCAAAAGTAGCTCAACACCTGTTTATACCGCAGTACAACAAAAGGAGAAATAAGTAAATAACAAAAGTACACATAATTGACACACTGAAATATTTTAAACTCTAAAACTTGAGTCAAAGAAAATGTCAAAATCATAATTAAAACATGAAATAACAATAAAGCGAACTGTCATGATCAAACTCACTGAAAACAAACTTACACCAGAGCCAGATTCATAGCATTAAACATCATTACCAAACAAAAACTAGTATAAATATTATTTATTTCAAAAACAAGTAGGTGAGGCAGATGTCCATTGTTGGATAGGGTCTTTAAATTTAGGAAGTCTGATTTAAGTTCTTTATATATTCTAGATAGTAAACCTTTGTCTGAGGAACAGCTGGTAAAAAAATTTTTCCCACATTGTGAGTTGTCTCTTCACTCTGTTGGTGGTTTCTCTTGCTGTGCAGAAGATTTTTAATAAGGTGAGATCCAACTTATTGTTTGTGCTAGTTCAAGTGAGACTGAGGTTTTGTTCATAAAATCTTTTCCTATGCCAGTGTTTTCAAGAGTTCTACCTAACCTCTCTTCCAGCCAGTTTAGTGTTTCTGCTTTGATATTTAGATCTTTAATCCATTTCAATTTTAGCTTAGTGCATGATGAGAGATATAGGTCTAGTTTTAATCTTTGGCAAGTTGAAACCCAATTTTTCCAGCACCATTTATTAAAGAGGCTATCTTTCCTCCAGTGAGGGTGTTTGGCTCCTTTGTCAAAGATGAGATGGCTGAGTATGTCTCAAGTTGTTTCTGCATCTTCTAATCTGTTCCAGTTGTCCTCAGGTCTGTTTCTTTGCCAGGACCATGCTGGTTTTATCACAGTAGCTTTGTAGTATAGTTTCAAGTTGGGATTGTGTTACCCCCCACACACACCTTGTCTGTGTTGCCCACAATTGCCATTGCTATTATAGGTCTCTTCTTGTTCCAAATGAATTTTTGGTTTGTTTTCTCAAGTTCTGTGAAATATGCTGCTGGAATTTCAATTGGAATTACATTGAATCTATATACCACTTTTGGAAGTATGGCTATTTTCACTATACTGGTTCTTCCTACCCAGGAGCAAGGGGTTTCTTTCCATTTTCTTATATCCTCTTCAGTCTCTTTTTTTCACAGTGCTGTAGTTTTCAAAAAGAATGGATACTATCAAGAAATTAACCAATAACAAATGCTGGTGGGCTATGGGGAAAAAGGAACCCCTCTCCATTGTCGGTGGGAGTGTAGACTTATGCAACCACTATGGAAATCAGTATGGAGATACCTTTAAAAACTAGAATTAGAGGCCCTATTTGAACCAACTATTCCCCTACTGGGTATCTCCCCAAAAGAATTAAAAGAATCATACTACAGGGATATATGTGAACCCATATTCATACCAGCACAGTTTGTAATAGCTAAAACTTGGAAATAGCCCAACTGCCCATCAACTGGAGACTGGATAAAGAAAATGTGGTTTTTAAAAATAAAATGAAGTACTACTCAGCCATAAAGAATGATAAACTAGAGACATTTATAGCTAAATGGATGCACACTGAGGCCATACTCTTAAGAGAAATAAATAGGACACATATGTATAAATACCAAATAGTTTCTCTGGTGTGAGAAACTGAAAGTGTAAATAAGGACTAAAAGGTATAATAGATCATGTGAAATAGGAAGAAAAGGGGCAAAGGGGAAGTAGGAGGGGTAGGGGAAAGAAAAGATGGAAAAAGAATAAGGATGAGAAAATGAAAAAATGGAAACAAAGTCTTTGTAAATAGGAAGGGAGGGCAGGGGAAGGGGAAAAAAATAAGAACCAAGGTAAAATATGTAAAGGTACAAATTCCCAATAATGAATGTCAGCATATTATATACCTAAAATATACCAAAAAAATTAATGAAGTAAAAAAAATTTAAAAGGACACGGGGAGGTAGCATTGGTGATGAAAAGGTCCTACAATCCACAGTACTAAAAAATAAAAGGTGCTGAATAGTAATACATGGTATAGATTACCATGGTTTGTTAAATTGTTCACTTGTTGCAAGAGATGGGTTTTTTCAGCTTTTATCTGTTTCCAAATAAAGCTGCAAAAGTTTAAAAGAAATAAACAAATAAGTAGGCACATCCAAGGAAAATAAAATAAATTCACATATATTAAAACAAATTCAATGCATTTGGATTTATGAAATCCAAAGAGTAAAACAGACAAAAGTACTAGGTAGCAATAAATTTTTAAATGTACAAATATATAATACAGAAAGTGACAACAAGGGTGCTCACAAATTTAATACAATTTAGATAACTTTCACAGAGTGTACATGTATTAAAACATCACATAAATATGTACTTTTTTGTTTTCATGTATCCGTTAAAAATATATTTCGTTTATATTTTTAAAAATTATATAACAAAAAACAAAACTTAACTTGATACTATACTAGTAAAATTGAAAAATGGGTAAAAATATTTTATAGAATGTTATTACTGTATAAAAATTTCCTCAATAAAAGTAATTATATTTAAATTGTTTAATAACCACTGGGAAGAAAAATCAAGAATACAGCAAAAACAAACATAATCTTCTCCCCTAAAAAAGACAGAACTCAATGGTTCCAAACATGATTCACAGAGCCTCAGTAGTTTTTGAATTAAGTACCTAATTCGAGAAAAATGAATATTCTTCCCTATGTCTTACTGAGGCAGTAGCCTTGGGAATAAGCTGGACTCATGGCCTGATAAATCAGAAATATTAAATTGTAAAACCTTTATTTTTCTAGGCAGGATGAGGAGCCAGGAGAAGGCAGACAGTTAAATAAAACATCAGTTCACACCTAGTAAAATCAATGGAGGCAGGTTCTGTGCCCAGTTAGCTTTAAGAAATCCTGTGGCCAGTTTACTTTCAATAAAGATCATTTCTCCATCTTCCTGGTTTAATTTGGTTTCTCTGGCAGACTTGTTCTTGGCTTGGAGGACATCTGCTTAACTAACACCATTTGATGGTGAACCAGATGGAACTGGTTTCCTTCACCACTTGGGTAGTTGTGCTTTTGATATACATAAGCATAACAACATTACCTCCAGCTATCTTGGAGAAAGAGAGTCCAGCAGAAAAGGAGGGACTCTGCGCTGGTCTGAGCCTGGCCACAAGACACTGGTGGAAAAGGCTTTGTCTGCATTGAGCTAAGTTATAAATTCTAGCCTGCTCACAGATGCCTGTGTGCCTGACAGCTAGAGACTGTCTTTGTAAACAACTCCATTCTAAGCGCTACCACTTCTAGCAATAGATGCATGACTAAGGCCTAACCTCCTACCTAGCTTCAGAGCAGCCAGGTGCTGCATTTCTAGTTAGCCTCTAGGGCTCTCCATATGCAGTCACCCTTTTCCTATAGATTACATAAAAATTTTGTGGCCATTTTGTTGTTTTCCAAATAGGTTCAACATTACATCTGCCTGCAGAATCTCCCACAAGGCCTTAATCCAAGCAGACAAGTGGTTGCTGAGCATGTGTGTTTTGGTCTCCTATTGTGGCTGTAGCAAATTAAGTGGCTTAAAACAACACACACTTTTAATCTTACACTTTAGGAGGTCAGAGGTCCAAAATGACGCATAGTGCTAAAATTAAGGTGTTGGCAGAACTGTGTTTCTTCTGGAGATTCTAGAGGAGAATCCATTTCTTGCATTTTCCAGCTTCTAGGAGCCACCTGTGTGCACTCGCTTCTAGCCTCTCACTCTATCACTGAAGTACAGCACTCTAACCTCTGCTTCCACTGTCACCCCTTTCCCCAGATATTGACCCTCCTAGCATCCAAGATGCTTACCTCCTAGAAGGACCCTGTGACTGAATTTATCCCATCTAAGTAATATAGAATAATCTCCCCTTCTCTAGATCTTTAACTTAATCACACCCGCAAAATTTCTTTTGTTATATAAGGTAAGGGATCATCAGGTATCAAGGTTGAGCTTGTTTGGAAAAGACCTAATGAGCCATTGTGGTAGGAGGAGTTAAGGAGTTAAACTGGACCCCAACAAATGAGGGAGAAGTTTGCTTCTCTGGGTACCAAAGGGAGGCTTGGAGGGCCAGTGTCACTTAAGGATAAGCAATCTCAGCACTTTCACTACACTTCTTGCAGAGGCATCTCCAGACATGCAAACACCAAGTAAACGTTTCTGTAGGGAGAAAACAGACAGAGAGTCTAGCTTTGGACATGTCCCTAAATTCCCATCTAACCCTTCCTTGGTGCCCAGAGATATCTCTCTTTGTCTTTTAGGGTGCACTCGAGATAATTAGGTCACAGTTATGCCCACCTAGAATCTTTCCTCCTCTTGGAAGAAGTCCCCATCAATTCTTCTGTTCAACTAGGGGAGGATGTGTCCTGATTTCCCAAGTTGGAACTCAGAATTTCCTTCTTGCTGAAGCAGTGCTTGTAATGAATGTAAAGTATGGTTGGAAGGTTCATAGATTCTTGGTTGGAAAGGAGTTTGAAAAGCTGTTCTCTTCTTGCTACCCTTTTTTTTCATTAATTGTTATTTTTTACTTTAACTCAAAACCATCTGAACTCTGCTATTCTTTCAAAAAAATTTATTGATCCAGGCACAAAAGTCTACAAGGACATAGTCAGGAGAAATGTGAGGGGACAAAGGGCAAGACACACCTAGACCCCAGCCTGCTGACTAGGACTGGCACACCTGAGACCATGGACCATACTGCTGGACTACATACTGTAGACAAATGAGAAAAGAAATCAATCCTGTTCTCCTCCGGCACCGAGTTTATAGTCCAGTTCAAGAAACAAATATTTAGCAAGTAGTCATGCAGATGTACACATATAATCACCCCTATAGTTTGCTGAGTATCATGAAGAAAGCATGGGTATGAGGAAGAAGAATAAGTGGGAGGCGGGATTCATATTGGGGTGTCAGGGGTGAGAAGTGAACAGTGAATGGGATTTAGCCAAAAACTCACAAGGAGTGGGGGGTGGAGCATTCCGGAGACAGCTTGTGTGAAGATCATGGGCCCAGAAAGAACTAGGGCATTTGAAGGCTTGAGCAAGGGCCAGGGTGACCCCAGTAATGCATTCGTACCCCTCTCATACTGGGGGTTGATTCACACTCCTCATGCCCCTGTGGAAGATCTGTAATTTAAAATACTGATTAGACAAGGGTGTAACTGCTCGTTTTCCATAATCTGCTTCCCCAGGACATAAGCTTCAAAATTTTGGGTATCTTGCCATCAGAGGTCAAATGATCTTCCCCTTTCAAATGAAAGACAGAAAGCCACTATCCATCTTAACCCAGCTCAAAGCATCCACCCCACATACCTAAATAATACAGTCCCCGCCTCCACTTACATGGGGGCCTGCACTACTTTGCCCCTGGACATTCCCCTTGGTTCTCCGAAGGCTAAGACTTGGGAATAAAATGTGCAAGGCCCAAACACATGGGGAGAACTGCTTCAGGGGCAGAGATACCCAAGTTCATGACGCATAAGCCCCTAGAGAAGTGAAGGATAAAGGAAACCATAGAAACTACATGTAAGTTATTTTATATCAATCTGAGGTCACTAGATCCTAAACAACATAAATGGATATTTTGACTTTTGTTTTACAAATTAAAGAGACTAATGGTAGATGTGAACAGGTAACTGTTCAAGCCCATAGTAAATGATGGTGGTTTTGAACTCACCCTTGTTTCCAAAGTTCTCGATCTTTTTCTTATATTATATATTGTGTATCACAGCCATGCTACGTCAACAAGCCCAAATCAGCCTCATTTCTGCTCCCTGGAAGCCCTTCTATATAAGGATTCTCTTCAGGACAGGACAGTATATTATGATAGATACTCACGGGCTTTGGTAAGTTCAGGTGTCAGGGAGAATTGTCCCAGCTAAGATGAGGTCTAGCCAGTAAACAGCCAGAGTGGAATCTAACCTCTTGAAGGCAAGATATGGCAGTTATAGAGCAGAAGGTCAAGGTTTCTGGTTGAGCAGGTAGCCTGTTTCTGTTAGGAATCAGGATTCAGTGGGCAGGGAAGCTGTTGCTCATGCTCAGCAAAACTTTAGGGCCAGGGGTGACACCAGTACTTTACCTGCAGATGCTTCCCAGGCTCCACTCCAATGGAGGAGGAGCGCCAGGCCACCACCACACCTGTGTCCCACTGCCTCCTGAGAAAGGTATTCATTCTACTTAGCAGCTGGGCAGGGCCAGAAAGGCAATGACTTCATCTGGGATCAAAGTCTGTGTTTGGAATCTGGCACATCCCTTTTGTTTCCTTATGAATAGGTTTCTATTCTTCTAGTTCAAGTATAGCTAATTAGAATTGTCAGAGATATTTCTTTTAGCAAGAGGAAGAAGACATGCAGGTGCTGAAGGACACCTGTCCAGGTACATGAGAACAGGGCCAAGTCAAAGAAACATTGAGCTAGATGGGTGGGTGGCATTGCTGAAATATCTGAGCAATTCTCAAGTCTCTAAAATGTGAAGGCCATTTCATGTGAGTTCTCCTTGTTGTCATCCTTCAAGTCTGAGGCATGGTGTCCATCCTATCAAGCTCTTAGTCTATACTCCAGAGCTTTCTCTGTGATGATAGAAATGTTCCATATCTGCACTGTCAAGCATGGCAGCTGCATGTGGCTGTGGGACACTTGAAGTGTAACTGGTGTGACTGAAGATATGAATTTTTAACTTTGTTTCATTTTAATTCATTTAAATGTAAATGCAAATAGCCATATACAGCCTGTGGCCACTGTGTTGCTCCGCACAGTTTTAGTATGCAAGCTGCATAAAGACAGCAGCCCTGGATTACCCAGCTCTGCATTCCCAGTACTGTTGCAGAGCCTGCTACATATTTTGTACTCAATAAATGTTTCTTGCTTGACTGAATGAAGGGAAGCTGGAAATACTGAATTGAAATGATCTTAGTATACTAAAATGAAAAAAGGAATAATTCCTTGCTTGAATTCTCTAATTCTTACTATTTGTACAATTTTTCCCAGACTCCAGTTTAAAATGATATTAGAATAATGATTGCTAACATGTATGAAATGTTCAGTATGTGAAAAATTTTTATGATAACTAGTTTGATCATTACAATAAGCCTATTTTTCAATTGAGGAAACAGAGACTGAGGGATAATCATTAATTTTAAACTAAAGGTCATGGCCATTGTCGGGTAGAAAAATCAATTAAATTGGTCTCAACCAACCTAGATATATACAACAAACATCCATGCAGACACATATACATGCAAATGTATATATCTTTAAAGACACATTTGCATGTTATGTATGTGTGTGTTTGCATATCCAAAATTGTTTGATAGCTACTAGATTAAGTAAGTTAAGGGTATTTAGCTAGTTAATGGTAAGTTGGGATCTGTAATCAGACTTTCTGATTTCAAGCCTTATACCTTAACTGGTATGCTCTACAGTAGCCTATGGCTTTGTAAGAAATCCATCTAAATTAAAAAAAAAAAAACTGAATTGCACACAAATCCCAAGAACCTCACCCATCCATAAAGCATGTGATATGACCAAACACATGCTTACTTTGAGTAATGCATAATATCTTTTAGATTTACTCTATTGTCTCTGGCAATGGCCCAAAGAAAATCGATCCTATTTGAAATGTCTCTTAAATCAACCTTGGCAGGGATTTCTAGGGCTCACCAATGTGCATCTTTCCTTTATGTACTAGGTACCATTAAGCTACATCTCGCATTTGCCTTAAAGTTAGGTGGGGCTGTGCATTGCATTCTGGCCACTGGGATGCAAGCAGAAGAGTTGTACATGGTTTCTAAGAGCAGCCTCCAACATCCCCAGCCTGATTCTTGAAGGCACTGCCCTTTTGCCTGTCAACACAGGATGGATAAAACGAGCTCTGAAGATGAAGGGGATGGCAGGGTCCCAAGACAGAAGGGACTTAGGCCCTGAAAGACCCTGTGAAGCACAACCCACTACTCCTCTGACTGTGGTAAAAATGAAAAATAGGTTTTTGTCCTATTATACCATGATTTGTTAGTTGCTCCAGTAGTTATCATATCCTGACTAATAGATCCCTTTAATTGGTGAGATTCACAAAAGAAAACAAACCAGGGATGTGGCTTTTGACTCCCATCTGTCTCCACTTAGAATAAATGTGGGCTGCAGGGCCAGCCATTAGTTGCTGGGGTCAGGCATGCTAATAAGTCTGTATCTGATACTTAGTCCCCATTGCAGGGGCCATCAGAGAAGGACAATGAGTATTCAGTCATCTTAATAACATGACTTTCAATTTGTATAGCAATTTGTAATTTCAAAAGTCCTTTTTCTAATACATTGTTTCATTTGACTAATTCAATAGGAACAAGTATCTCATTCTATTGATGAAAAAGCTGAAATTTTAGTTCAGTAAGCTGTACCTGAGTTCTCACATATGCATTAAGAGCAAGGATATGATTCACATTTACGTCTGCAGATTCTAAACCTAGTGACTTACTAAGGAGAAGGTAAGAGGGACCACACATCCTGAAGCCAGGTTTGAAGTTTGGAAGAAAGCTCAAGCTCCTGTCTACTCACAGGAAGAAAATGATTAATTAAATGTAGTGTTCTAAACTTTCCAAAGTATTTTCACAATTGTCATTTCACTCTATCCTCATTATAACCCCATGGGACAGGCAACACTGACACTATATTCCCGATTTTAAATACAAGGAATCAGAGGCCCAGAAAGATTAATTTTCCCTGGGTACACAACTTGTTAGGAAGAAAAATTAAGATTAGAACTCTTGTCTCTTGACTCTAAGATTAGAATTACCATTGCTGGTTTGTTTCTGGGCTATCCATGATCTCAGAGAACATTTTGCCTGGAATGATCATTCCTCGCCAGCCAAGTTTTGTTTTCTGGGACTCAATAGCTTTATATAAGCTGGACATTTTTCTCACTTTACTTCTAATGCATTTTAGCCCAGGGGAAATCCGTAAATTTAAAGAAGATGGAAACATTCCCTATACTACTAGTTGCTTCTTTTCTCAATTCCTATTGATGTTTGTCATCAGGGAAAAAGAACATTCTGTTGAATTCTGTGGCATCTGATGGTGACCAGATGCTTGTGAAGTAGGGAGTTGCTATTACTCTGGTAAGGTGAAAGGTGGGAGCGGGCATATAGCACACTACAGGTGCTTGGATTAAAAACCCTCAGGCTCTAATTTTCGTATTGGAATCTAACAGCTATTTGACAAGAAAAGAAGAGAGAAAATGAGGAAGAGGATGAGGAAAAGGAAAGGAAGGGTAGGGGAGAGGAGGGTGAGGTGGGGAGGGAAAGAAAACCAACAACTAAGAAAGTGAAGGTGGCCACCTCTGCTGGGCACAAGGATGTTTTACTTCTGCTGGGATCAAATAGGACCGAAGGTAATTTGGGGAACAGAAAACTACAAATCATTTTGATGTTTCAGGTCAAGAAGCAATGGATGTGCTGGGCTAGAAGGAGTGATGGCAGAAGATGTGGATGAAGAAGGGCAGAGTTGATGGCCTAATGGTGGCCCCCACCAAGTTCTAATCTCCCAAACCCATGCATATTACTTTGTATCACAAAAGAGGTGATTAAGTTAAGAATGTTTTGAGAAATAACTGTTCTGAGTTATCTGGTGCCTCAAACATAATCACATATATGTGTGAGAAGTGGGCCCTTTCGAGACAGACTCAGAAGGAAAGGTAAGGTGAAGATGGAGCAGAGAGAGGTGGGAAACTGAACAGGAAATGCTGGCAGCCACCAGAAGCTGGAACAGACAAGGAATAGATTCCCCCTCAGAGACTCTAAAGGGGGCCACCTTGGTATGTAACTTCTGACCTCAGAAATGTGTGAAAATAAATTTCTGTTTAAGCCACTAGTGTTGTAGTAATTTGTATAGCAGCTCTAGGAAACTAATATAGAGGGATTACATTGGCATTTTGAGTTAAGAATTAAGTGTCTGTAGAGAGGTAAACTCAAGAGGATCTAACTTTTGTCTTTGTCTATATGATAGAGGTAGCAAGAGCATCCAATATGTAAGACCACAAAGACATCAGACTTTGGCTAGCAGGCACCAAGGATAATTCCAAGATAACTTTGCTTGTGAAACCAAAATGAAAGGCAAAGTAATTTTTGGTTATTCATATGGTTTAGATCTAAAATGTCCCTCAAAATCTTGTGCTCAGAGGTAGGGTTTTGGGGAAGTGATTGGATCATGAATGCATGGTCTTGGTATATTTGGCCCCTCGCCCTTTCTTCTTTGTCACTGTTCCCTCATCTGTTTCCTCGTCACCATGACTAAGTAGCTTCACTCTGCCATGTCCTCCCACCATGCTGTTCCTGCCTTAGAGCATGCTGACCATGTACTGAATTCCCAGAAACATAAGTTTAATTAAACCGCTCTTCCTTTCAGTTGTGGTTGTCAGGTATCAGATCCAAGCATCAGGAAAACTGACTCATATAGTTACTTTGAAAGTTGAAACAGCTAGTAGACTGGTGAATAACAACTTGGTCTTTGAAAGTTATGAATATAGTGATCTCTGTACCACCCTCCAGCCAAACACGCATACCCACACACATACACACACACACGCACACATACACATACATACAGAAAACACCCCTCCTCCCAAAATACATATATACAACTCTTAATACAGCATTCTGTAGTCCTGGGAGAAGTCCAGGAATTTAGAAAAATCAGATTAGTGGAAAAGAAATTTGAAATGTAATCCAAAGGGTGTACAGGGCTTACAGGTAATTGTTCTTTTGCATAACAAAGTCAAAAATATATCAATAGGAAGAAAACTGTAACTTATACATGCACAATGAAATTTTTTCCAATAAATTCATAATGGTAGGATAAGATGTGACCATTTTTTAGATATCTTAGAGGAAAGTGAACTGCAAACTATTAAGACCCCCTCTGTGTTCCCCTCAATACCCCAACATCTCCCTGTAAAGGATACAGAGTGCATATTTTCCATCTTTGAGCAAGAAAACTAGACAGAAGAGAAAAGACACTGGATGCATAGTAGAAACAAAACAATATATAACTCACATGTTTGGATTTAATGATTTCTGAAGAAGGGGTAGATAGTATTTCAGAAAAAAAAATGGTGGGCAGAGAGGATTGTGGGGTGAGCAGAGTTTAAGAGACAAACAGGACACAGGATCCTTGGAGAAGGAGGGAGCATCTACTTGGAGCACCCACTGGAGCTCAGGTTATGACCATGGAAGATAACTACAAAGCCACACCATGAGGCTGGGTGTTTCTTACACAAAAGGGAACACAACAGATTAAGGCCTCAACTCCTGGTCCTTTTCCAGGCCACCTCTGTGCCACCAGAGCCTATTTCCTCTGAATGATGATTGCTTAAGCCTTTGCAGGTAGAGGGGTGTACTGTTTGCAGAAGGGGTACCCAGTGCAGTGTTTAAAACTGAAATGGGAGGTGTTAACCCCTCCATAGCCTATGGAGTGGGGAGTGAGATGGGGTAGAAGGTGAGTCTGCCCACAGTGAAGAATCCAGTGGGAGAGACTGCAATGTTGATTGATGATTCCAATTTTTCTCCTCAGAAAAATGACATAAAAGGATAGTCACACTAATTATATAAAAATCTAAGTAGTCACTAAACCCTATTCCATCCTCTTATGCCCTTTGGCAGTTACGGTAGAAAAGGAACCAACATTATAAGAAAGTAGGATTCCAGCTCCAGAATTTAGTTGTCTATCTGTAGTGAAATTACTTAATCTCTGTGTTCCACTTCCATCTTCCATGAGAAGATTCAATGAGTACTACACAGTTTCAGAACTAAATGAATGAATGATGTAATTCATTCAATATACAGACACTCAGTCAACCCTAAATCCCTTTGAAAGCTACATTGGTTTCAATATCTTGCAGTGTCCAGCTGATCTTTGAGATGGAATGAGGAACTCAGAACTGATTCTGTTCTTTCTAATCAGAAGCAATTACTTCCTCCACACCTCTTATTCCTGATGAAGATCTCAATTTAAATGATCACCTCCTGAAGTAGACCTCATGGAACAGATTTTTCTTACCACAAAGAAATCTTCGATTCAAAACTGGACTTCCATCTTTCCATTTTACGTCTTCATTAAAATTTTACTTTTGCAGAAACCCTGCTGATCATTCATAGCCATTTGCTCTTTTTACCAGGAGTTGACACAGTCAAAATCCCCTGCTAGGTTTTGACTGTTAGCAAAGCAACAGCAGGAAAGTGGGGTAACTCAAGCCCAGAACTGAGCATGTGGCTGCTCTCTCTGCTGCTCTGTCTTAGCTTTCTTGCTGCCAAGGGAGCAGCCAGACCCAACAGGTCACCATAGGCTTCAGACCTAGCTCTCTGCCAGGAAGAGAAAATATAAGATCACTACTCTTTGCTGATTGCTCCTTTGAATTTCATTTGGTCAGTGTAAAGTAAAACCAGCAAGAAATAATTCTTTCTTTTAATTTTAATATTGTCAATTGTAATAAACTCAACTATGATGCTCTGGCAGACTCAGACTACTTAGTATTTGTTTAGGGAAATTATACTGTACTCTTCATACACTGCCTTAACTGGATATTTGGTTTTGGAATAAGACTACAGCCTCTCACTGCACTAATGAATTCTGTTGGCTTTTAAAGATCTGGGGCCCATGCTGAGACTGTGGGACTATTTGATTCATCTAACACTAGCAACTCACTTAATCCAATATATAAACCAAAGGGCAAGCACAACTTCTAAAGCACTGGAAGTACCTGACGACATCTGAAAGGGTAACCATGTCACCTTCATTGATACTTTCCAACCTTAAGTAGAATCCAATTATATTTGCACAAGCTCACAGTTCAGATTTAAGTGTTTCTTAAACAGTGGAGATGAATAAAACTTTACCAAATTGGGGCTGAGTATTGAATGACTCTAAGCAGCTGAATAACAGATGGAGGCAGCCATACCCCAAAGAAGGGGTTTGTTTGTTTCCAGGGATGTACTGGTCTCTTCCCAGGAGCTTCAGAGCCAAGTGTCCTCTTGGGTTGTTGGCCTTCTTGAACTGAAAGCCATTGATTGGAGATTTGGGCATGCCTGGATCAGAAGGATAGCAAAAACCCAATCAGTACTCTCAATGCCATTTGCAGGTGAAGAAAACAAGGAGGCAGAGAGGAATCTGAACTCAAACCACAGAGCCACAGGCTTAGAGAAATACCTTTGACCTGAGAAAGAAGAGTGGGAACATGCTGGCTAATAGATCTTCACAGTTTCTGAAATGAACTTCTGACCCATGATTTTAGGTTAGCGTTCAAACATTGTCACTTGAAACAGAGATGTTGGCAAACTCCTTAATCCAGCTCACAGGTAAGGGTTAGGCTCCTACCTCTTTCTCCTTCCTTCCATTCACCATTCCCATTTCTGTTGCAAACCTCAGCCTCTCCACATGCAGGCTGCCTCTTCTGAGGGGTGTTGAGTGGCTTTTCTCCCTGCTGAAGCATTCCTCCCCGAGCGTTCTTCCCTGGAACCTCAGAAACCATGCCTATCTTGTCTTTTGCTATTTCCTTAGTACATTGCATGATTTATGGCATATACTTACTAAATAGTAACACTTTCAGTAGATAACAGGGAAGCTAGAGGTCTACAAATGTGTACATGTTTGAGATCAACAGTCAGAGTCAGAGAAGAAGGAAGAGAGCTTTAAATCAAACTATAGATGGCTTTATTTCCTGATCACAGGCTCTCTCTCCCTTATCACAGGAACTTGAACATTTGAAATATAAAAGTCAAAAAATCCACTCTTATTTTTTAACTGTCCTTAACATATAAGACTGGGGTTAACATGCCTCCAACTCCTTTAACTTCTTAAATGCTGAAGTGTAACCTTCTCATCTGTCTCCATTCAGAGCATTCCTTGTGACACACCACTTCAGCCCTCCTTCTGTGGTTGGGCTGTTTCCTCTGTCCGGTCAGCTTGACTTGCTCATTAGGCCCAGCTCATGGGCCTTGGACCTAGGCTCTATTCTTTGGCTTGGGCTGAACATGCAAGATTTTCCCTTCATCAGGCTAATGAAGTAAGAGTCTTATGTCATCATTAGCACTGGTGTTAATCCAAGCAGAACTAATATTGGTGTTGTTCCAAATGGAATTAACCAAGCCCTGCCCCCAACAAGCCAGATGTTAGTCAGGAATGTTAATGAACAATTCCCTTGGGTTCTACAAACAGCTGAGTCCACCAAATGAACTTCAGAGACCCAGAAGCAAATTGCCTGCCTAATTGAGATTTGTCCTAGTAACACCAGGAAGCCAGATCCTGACACGCTGAGGAACTGGCCACTTACTTCCTTGCTCCTTGACTCTTTGCATCCTTGATGAAAGGATTCAGTCAGGACACATATGCAGCCATGCAGTATACAGGTAGAATTTATTGTAAAGTAGATATAGAGAGAGTCACACCTTCAAGAGAGAAAGGAAGCAGAGTCACAGAGATACCTTTGTTTATGCACACAAAGGTTACTCCTGGGGTTAAAGGAGCTATGATGATTTTTCAATGTTTTATTTATACAATGTATATGCTATTGACATTTCTCTTGGGAGTTACTTTGGAATATCCATATCTTAAAATTGTCTTCCTTGTTATTTTCAGGTGGTCAGTGATCCCTCAGGAGACTTAATCATATAAAAATCTAAATTAGTTCTAACCCCAAAGAGGGCAGGTTTTTAAAGAATGTTCCCCTTTCTGCTATCATTGGTCATAAGCTGTATGTCTTGTTTTGGAAATAGATGGCCAGGTGGGCAGATATCAGAAGGAATGTGCACAATGTGTAACCTTAAAATGTTATCGTGTTACATGGCATTGCTTTGGGTCTGTGACCTAACAAATGATTATAAAATATTATATGCACTGAACTCTTTATTTGTTTACTTACCCGTAACTGTCAATGCATGCTATATTGGACACCCACCCCTTTCCCCCTCAGACCTGCTAATGTCTAACTATCCGCCTAACACTAGAAGGCTACTCAAGATTTAGGACTTGGGAGCTGAAAGCGGGAAAGAGTTCCTTTCTCTGAATAAATAGCAAAGGACTCTGCCACTCTTGGCTATCCAAAGAACTGGACACAGTGGGGCAGTAACAGGCCCAAGGGGCTTCCTAGGGGCTGTTTCTTTACAGAACCCTCTCTTCTTTTGTGCCTGTCTCAATAGCCAGAGTTATATGTTGTATATTTATTTCTTCCAGTGGACTATGGGGGCAAAGACTGTGTCTTTCCATCTCATGTCTGGCACTTGGTTGAGAAAACATCTAACTGTTGTCTGGGCATAAATTATGATAGAATGTCTTCTTGAGATGGTTTCTTTCATCTTCCAGCCTCACCTGGCTTTTCTTTTACTTTCTATCAAGAAAAATGTATCAGCTCTAGAATTTCCATTTGCACCTGATCACTGCTCTCATAGGAATATGATAATAAGAATAGAAATCATTTATAGCAAGGGCCAGACATTGTGCTAAGAAATTTGCATGCTTTTTTCAACAGCTGTAAAAACAGTATAGGGAGATTTAAATGAATGACCAAGAGTTGGGGGCAGGGTTAGAGGTGTTTGAGTGACTCGCTTGAGCTCATCCTCATTGTAGGGCCAGACTAAAGATCCAGAATGGAATCCAGGCCAGCCAGTGACACACCTGCTCATTCCACCAGCTATCATGTCACTGGTTCACCAGGAAGTTGCCCATCTACATTACCTGGAAACTATCGGACAAATGTCGATATTTCCTCACTAGCCAAAAGTTTTTCATAGTAGAATTTATAAAGGAGAAATTTAAAATATTATAAGGAAAATAGAGTAAAAGGGACAAAGATGATATATGGAAGCCTTTAAGAGTATTTTCAGGTTTGCTAAAATAATGAAGATGATTCACTAAAGAGACTATCAAAAGACAATTTGCAGATGTTTAATTATTACTATTAGCTGCTCTACAGCTGAATTCCATTTACTCTATACCCCCCACCATGCTAGAATGTCTTCAGGCTCTCCCCTCCCTATCTGTTGAAGTGAGATGCATATGTCTTTTAATTAATGTCTGTTAATATAGATACCAAAAGGATTTCCCCCTGTGGCTGTTCTTTCAGATGTTCAGATCTTTTCTGGGATGACTCAGCATTACTGGCCACCTCCTGCTGGATTCCTCCCTTCTCTAGAGTCCCACCATGATCCTAGAGGTGAAGTGAACTTGGACTCCTGCTGTGGAGAAATGGAACTTTCCCTCTTCCTTGATAACTCCACACTGCACAGCAGAACACCGTGACTCAGCCCTGCCCTTTCTCTTATTCGAGTCTTTACTCCCACCTTGCAATGAGCACAAGAATGTACCCCAACGCCAAGCTCGGTTTGTCTTCATTTCCTTTCTCCTTTTCAAGCAGCACTACAAAAACCATGTTCTTTCTATTATTTGTTCCACTTTACGCCTTTTCTCTCTTCCTATCCAATAGTTTCCATTTCTTATAATTATTCTAGTTAAGAGTGACTAAAATTTTCAGTACAATCAAACTGAAATACTCTGTTGAAGACAAAATATAGAGAAATAACTCATTTATACTGGGCTTTTCGTAAAGAACTTTGCAGTTGAAGAGATTAACTACATAAAGATTCTTCCCCTGGGTCAATGTCTTGTCCATTTGTGCAAAGGTATTTTCCAAGTGCTAGACTATGACAGCTATAGACTTCTTTACTGAACGTACAAGCCTGCGATCCAGGCACCATGCTGAGCTGGATGCTTTTGATGCAAGATCTATAATTTAATGGTTCTCTAAAGAGAGTACGATCAACTCCATGTTGTTAATGAAATAATATGATCACAGATAAGCTCTCTTCTCTTCATTTTGTTTATAAACCCACCATTCATGAGGGTGTTCCCAGAGCCACTAGCCTCAACTTCTGCAGGGGATCCCTGAGCACAGCCTCTGTCCTGGAGAAGGGAGACTTTGAAGCCACCACAGTGTCATCAAGGACCATGCCCACAGTTGGTCACTCTGTCTCTGCCTCTGTATGATCTAAACAATAACATGAGCAATGTTTTCTGATAAAGAAAATGACTATTTCTAGAGCTTCTGTGGTAGCTTTGTTTTCTTCACTTACTACCAGGTCGTGCTCTTTTCTCAGCTCTTTCAATCCTCCAACCTTCTAGCTTCTAACTGAGACATAGTCCAAAGTGCTATGCAACACTTTATAAAGATAAACAAAAAATCAAGGTTTTCTTTCAAAGGAATGTTTTCTCAGATAGGCACAAGGAGCTAATGACACTGCTGAAAACCTGAGAAGGAAACAGTGTTAAAGACATGGGTTCTTTAAGTTTAAAGGGGTTTGTTTTTGTATCTATACATGGCAGTATTTTTGTGATGTAATTTACATATGTCATCACATTTAATTTTCATAACTCAAAGGCATAATTATGCCATATTCTTATTTTATTGGACACATCTTTAAGAATGCTGAAACTTGAAAGGCTAAATGAGACAGAGCTGATATCAGAACCAGTACTGTGTGGCAGCAAAGCCAATACACAAGCTAGCTTGGGAAGTCTAAATTCTTGTCACAAAAACAGAACAACTTCCCCTCCCTGGAGAGTTATTTGTCACTCTTGTTCCACTCAGCTTGGTAGATGACATCAACTTCTTGACTGGCCAACTGTTGGTCTATTGTCTGTTAATCCAGAAGGCCGGAATGTGGTGCCTCTATGTAGCCTATTCATTCCAGTAAGGAGCATGGGACACCATCCTAAATGAGCAGGGCTGCTAGTATGGTAGAGATACTCGCTGTTAGACCATTATCCAGATCTAAACTGTCTTTAAAACTAAATCTAACCCCAACTTGAGCTAGTCTATATTACAGAATGTTTTTCCTTCTCATCCTATGCCAGCTGCATATTTCTAGGTGTTATAAGCTAGCCTTTAACCTCCTGTGATCCTCCAGAGTCAAGGCTAAGAGCTCAAAACACGTGGGTGGATTCTGGCTAAAACATGTCTGATGAGCAGAACATCCCCCCTTTACCTCCTTCCAGGAAGGGAGGGAGAGTCACACAGAGGAAGGGGAGCCGGTGGCTGGGCTCAAAAGTGATGCTAGGCCCATGTGAGCTGCAGGCTTGGTCCTCCCTGTGACTCATAAACAAAGGGCTGGGTTCTGCCAGAAAATGCCATCAGCGCTACAGCTGCCCTGCATATAGGACCCTCAGGAACAAGGTATGAAGGCACCAGTGCGGCAAGGATAGAAAAAGAGAATGAACCAAGGACTAGAAGTTTTTATGTTATTGATTTAAAGCAAAGGATGGACTCTGCCTAGTGGAAGTGTAAGGTCATTCAAGAGCATAGAGTTATAAATGAAAGTTATAAATATGTACTGCTATAATCTCTTAGTAGAACCTTTCTTCCTCTCCCTGGTCTGTCCTACTATAGGTCAGAGGGGAATGTGAGAAGCTAGTGCTATAGAATGGCTTATCCTCTCTCCATCTCTCTGTCTTTCTCTGCTTTTCTCAACTCGCTCACTCCTATCCCATGCACATTCTTACACTGGCCATAATGGTTAATCAATGTGATTAGATAAATTACTTTATATCCAGTATTTGATACGTACTATGCAACAGTATTATCAAGCACAGTGAACACTTGACTTAGGAACCCAATCAGTTTCCAAGGGATATTGTAACTCGGGTTGGTTGTAAGTCAACCCAGTTGAGATCTGGATGTTTACCTGGGTACACGCTATAGATAACAAAAGGCAGATGAATCTTCCATTAACCTAATTAACCCAAGTTGTTTGTATGACAGGCCAGTAGTAACTTGAGAGTCCACTGGATATTTATGAAGTTCCAATTTTAGTCAAGACTCTAGTTGTGAAAACAACCATTTGAAATTTCCACATATATGTGTGAAAATACATTCCCAAACACTCAAATGTTCTTTCCAGTTGGGTCTTTTCTCACCAAAAGCCCAAATATATACCTCCATAAAATGATGAACACATGCTGAATTTAATTTCAAAGCCCCAGAGATCCCTAGCCTATTCACTTACATGAGAACCACAACCAACTACACCTTCAAGTACCTCCCCACATTGCCATGTCCACCATCCATCCACCCTGTCCAGCAGACCGTTGTACTCCAGTGCCCTCAGCTCTTCCTCTTGTCTTTGCAGACTGTCAACTCACCAGCCTCTTCTGATCTCTGCCCTCCTTTTCCTCCAAATTAAATTTCAACTTTTTGTAAACCTCTGTGAAAATGACAAGCCACTGCCAGAGCTGTCTTTTAATACACAAAAGCATAAATAATGCCATCCATCAGGACTGTCACTCAGAAAGATAGATTGCTAGTTGTCCAGACCCCCAAATGACACCAAAGCCCAAGTTAGAAAGTGTCTTTTCTTTTCTTTGGTCGCTCTCTCTCACTCACATGCTTGCTCACTCTCTCTCTTTTTTATTTGCTGGACTGCTTGATTCTGATTAATGGTCCTGTCAGGGTGGGATTCCACTTGCTTGGATAATGAGTCAGGAATGTATTCCCTGTCACAGGCACAGCAGATGTCAGGGGCAGAAGGGCTCAGGGATGCCAGAAACAATATACAGTTTCTTCCTATTCCCCTGACAGGCCAATATGCTGCACAAGGTCTAATTTATGTAGACAAAATGCAGGCAGGGCTGCAGCAACTGGAGAACTGCCCCCAGAAAGCCCCAGCTACAACGCAACTGGCAAGCCAGGCCTGTGGGCTGGGGTGACCTGCAGCAGGATGGTAATGAACATGAGCAGGGACTCAATAGTGCAGCCTCTAAAGGACCCAGACACACAGAGAGGCCCAGGACCCCTTTGACTTCATTAAACTGCACTTTATAACATTATGGGAAGAAATCAAACAGGGCAGAGGGCTTCTGTTTCCTTTAATGGCTTGATTAGGTTATTCACTGTGGAGTTTGGCTATTATCATACTGGAGCTGTGAAAGGCTGCTGAGAAGTGTCAGTTGCTCCAGCCAGACGCACTCCCCCCCCCTCCGCCCCTTTGCTTCAACTGGACTGGTGTGATCTCAGAAGTTCGTGCACTGACAGAGACTATCAGGACTCCCCATCATTCCAGCAGTGCTCCAGGGAACAGAGCCAGTCCCCAGACACACGCTGCAGTGCTTGGTCTCAGCACCAAGGTGGACATGTGTGCATACAGTCAACCTGTCCACATGGGTTGTGTGCATATGCATGTATTGCTTTTTGAGAAAAATCTCTTGTACTGTTTCATGAGTTATGACATTAAGGCAGTATGTGTTTCCCTTAGAAATTAAAATATGACCACATTTCCTTGACAAATGACAAACAACTCAAGCAGTTAAACGCTAAGGACACATTGGAATCAGATCAATCAAAAATTAGGCATGGGGGACTGTCAAATCACCCTGAATGGGAAGACAAAACTCTTATTATAATAAGTTTACCAACCTCCATTTTAATCTTAACCTTGTCATAAGATCTCCTCTTGAATAAGAGAGAAATAAATAAACACTTTCAAAGAGATATTCTAACCCCATGTATCAAGCCCTTTTGCTTGGCCTCCAGACTCCATTCTGTGAGTACAAGGAACTCACAAATGAGCTCTCTGGCTTCAGTTCTTAAGTGGCGGGTCCTGCTCATTAAAACTCAGCAGGCAACGTGATTGGGCTTTAAAGCCTAATCAAAATGTCATAAGCTCATCTGATTTTTCTTTCTTACAAATGGTGCTTTTCCTATTTTATTAGCATGCTTTGCTCCTTTGCCAAGTATTTATTTACTTTTAATTTTAAAAGAATATTACCATTATGGGAGCCAGTGTGATATGGCAGAAAGTGTGGGATTTCTACTAGAATAAGGCTGGTGTTTGAGTAAGGCCCTACCTGGAATGGGACTCAAGGCTCCAGGAAATCACTGAACAGCTCTGAGCTTTGTCCCCCCTCTAAGCTGAACAATGTGCCTAACATAGGCTACCTAGTGGCAATTGAGACCATCTGTACACAACACAGAGTGTGTGGTAGGCTTTGTATATGCATTTTCTGCAAGCAAGGTGGCAAATAAAAGATAGCAATTGTTGTCATATAGTTTGTCCCAGTGCCAACCATTGTATCATGCAAAGGCTGCTACTACACAGCTAGGATTACATTAAAAAAGAAATTAAAACAGACCCCTGTAGTCATTGTCCATTTCAGTTGAGTTCAGATACACCAACCTTTTTATTTCTCTTTCAAATATTTATATAAGCTCAAAGTGAGATTCATAGCATCTTCTAAGTTTTGACCAAACATTAAAGAAAATGCATTTAAACTTTGGAATGTATTCACATACTTAGGGGGCTGATGCCAACAGCAGTTAAAGCAGATACTCAAGAGCCTCAGCTTGGAACTCAGAGTCACAAAGAGCTGAAAAGATGTTTTAGTCAATTTAAGATGCACCAGTCTTGAGTAAATCCATAGCCAATCATCTTTACTCAGATTTTCCAAACCCACCCCAGTTCTAAACACATCCTCTGACTTTGCCTCTTGGTCTATAAATTTAACCCTGTTCATTCCTGGTTGGGTCTCTTCTGATTCCATCTACACCCATTTTACCACTAAATGGCCGTTTAAGATTTTTACAAGAGGGGACAATGAGAAAAGAAGTCAGAACAACCTCCTGAAGTCATTTATCTCCACACTGTACTGTTCAATATGAAAAAAGCAAGATGCAGAAAAGTATTTACAGTAAATTTCAATTTATATTAAATATATGTTTATTTAAATTAATTTAATTTCTAGTAGGATATATAAGAAATTTAACAGTACTTAGAAGCGAAGGGCTGAAATGTTGTCATGATTCTGTTACTTGTATATTTTAAAATAACATTAAAATAAAACAAAGTAAAAGCAATGGCGAGGTCAAATCAACCAGGCAAACTTCTTGAAATACCAATGTTTAAGATATTGACCATTCCTTCATATAGATCTGTGGCAGAGCACTTTCCTTGAGGAGTGAGGCCTGGGGTTCAATCCTCAGCACTGAAAATAAATAAAT
The DNA here is from genome assembly GCF_053883595.1 of Heterocephalus glaber. Classification (NCBI taxonomy): domain Eukaryota; kingdom Metazoa; phylum Chordata; class Mammalia; order Rodentia; family Bathyergidae; genus Heterocephalus; species Heterocephalus glaber. Next base: position 38,915,651 of record NW_028258308.1, read on the forward strand.
AGAGAAATAAGTAAAACACTGAACTCTCTCTAATCATCTAGAATTTACTAGTGAATCATCTGATCAGAGCAAATATCAAAATATGAATGAATCCACCTTTAAAAATTCAGGATTTAAAAACCAAAACTTTAGGAGGTGCTCCAACAAGAGGCTGGCTCTGTCATAACAGTAAAGGAAGGTCAGAAGGCAGGAAGCTGAGCTGACAGAGGACAAAGACCATCGTGTGCTGTAGCAGTGCCTGCCAAAGAGAGGTCACCAAACAAGGACGTGTGGTGCTTTACAATTATAACAAGATTTTCATGCTACAAATGGTTCTTTCAGCTTCAAGCTCTTGCAATATGCTTATGCATTTGTATGTTTCACTAAAAGGATAAGCCAGGGCAGGGAAATGAACATTTGCAAGGTTCAAGGGTCATATTACCACATGGTAAACCATCAACTAGGTAGGCTGGCAGCCAGTGCCCACTTCCTCCAAAAATAAGCCACAAGAAGCAATTTATAGCAACTGTGGGAAATAACTTATGGTGTAAAATGAACTACATTTGCACCAGCTTGACTTTGGAACATGCCTATTTTGGTTTGTCTAAGTGGAGGTCATTCATCACAGACTACAAAAAACCAGAGCTGAGGCACTAAGCAAGGTCACCAGAAAGATGCCAGGGTGAGCACATTGGAACAAAAACTGAGAAGAACAGAAGAATGGAAAATTAATTTTAAGTCTCAGCAAATGAACTGTTTCCAAAGGCCTGCCTGTTCTAGGGTACAGGAAGGGGTGGTGTGGAATCTAGCCCTGGCTAGTCTCACGCCCTTGTCTAGAGTAGGATAAATGCTCTAGCCTAGCTAATGTGTGCTGGCACCATGTAACTATCAGAAATAGTGAATCCATTCACTGTGAAGGGTTAAAAGTTGCAGAGATGAAGGGCATTTCTTTTTTAAGTCATTTTTCTCCAGGCAGTGCCTTAAATGTCCCTACAAAGTACTAGAAAGGGGAAGAACATGAGTTAATAGCTGGTTCATCTCTGGCCACACACAATTGCATCCCTCCCCTTATTCAAAGTTTTTCTTTCATAATTTCAGTTACCCAGGGTCACCTGTAGTCCAAAAATATTAGATGAAAAATTCAAAAAATACACAATTACTAATTTTTCAATTGATACAATCTCACAATGTCTTGCTACACCCCTCCTGGGACGTGAATCATCCCTTTGTCCAGAGTGTCTAGTACCCATGCTGTCCTTAGGGTTATCAATTCGACTATCACAGTATCTCAGTGCCTGTGTTCAATAACCCTCATGTTGCTCAATAATGACCACAAACTACAAGAGCTGGGATGCTGGCAAATTGGATTTCCCAAACAGAATCTGTGAAGTACTCCCTTTAACTGAAAAGATGAAAGTGCAACAAGATATTTGAGAGAGAGATGGAGATATCACATTCAAATAACTATTATTATAGTATTTGTTATAATTGCTCTACTTTATTTTGGGTTATTTTCATTAATGCATTACTAATTTAAACTTTGTCATAAGTATGAATGTACAGGAAAAATATAGTGTACATAAGGATAGGCCCTATTCACATTTCAGGTGTACTCTGGGGGTCTTGGAATGTACAGTATCTCCCTCCCAGGAATAAGGCAGGACCCCTCTATGGATTTCTTATCTCCATGATAACATTCCAATTTTCCCATTTCCCTGAAGGCCTCAAAATTTCCCTTCCCTATGCAGCCAGCTCCAGTCCAACCTTTCCTGCATTTGTTATTGTAAGATGCCTGAACTCCTTCCTGGGAGCAGAGTGTAATATGAACCATGGGAGGGACTCTTTCTTGCTGTCTTCAACATCAATTCATCCTCAGATATGCAGTTTTGAACTCATGAACTTTCGTCTTTTTCACAACCACTGAACTTATCCAGAATCTCCTCCCTTTCTACCCCTTTTTTTTTTTTTTTTTGGTACTGGGGATCAAACTCCGGACCTTGTGCTTTCGAGGCAGGCGGTGGAACCACTGAGCTAAATCCCCAGCCCTCCCTTTCTGACTTGACTGCTGTTATAACCTTTTCACAGCCTCGTCAGCCCACTTCTGCACAGTTCCTGCACAGCCCACGAGAAAACTCTGCTCACAGCTCCCCCAGGCTCCTGTCCCCTCCATGGGCAGGATAGAGGCTGAGCTCCCAAGACAGTGCACTGGAACCTCCAGATCATACTTGCATCTACCCCTTGTATACTGTGCTGGACCCTCAATACATAGAATCTGTATGATTCAACCCAGCCGATGTGTACACATGGGTTTTTCACAGTATCTACTTTTGCACCAGCTTGACATGTCCCTCCTCCACTTCAATATGAATTTGTCCTCATTGTCTTAGACCCAACGCCAACATCATCTCCTTTGTGAAGACATCCCTTGCTTCAGTCCCACTCCAGTGAATTATTTTTGCTCTCCTGTATTCCAATAGGATCTCAGAAGCATCACCTACCACACTGTGTTGTTATCTGGCTATGGGACAGCTTGCCCCAACTGACAGTACCTAGACCCCATAATGGCCTCATTCAACTACTGTATCTCCAGCCCCTAATGTCTGGAATATGGGAAGTTCGCAGTAAAAATTTTTTTTTAATGAAGTATTATTGAGACTAACACACTCCAACTACTATATTTACCCCTACAAGCTGGCCAGATGTCCTCCATCTGCTGTCATTTCCAAAACCCATAAGAGAACTCCACCTGATTCTTGGATAGCACAGCCTTTCCCACTCTGTGCCCCTGCACAGGGCTCTCATCAAGTTCAGAGTTGGCTTGAGTCTAGGAAAATAAATAGGCCTCCCCTTAGACACAACACAGCCAGCTCTTTCATATGGGAAGGAGATTCCAAGCCCCTTGCTCCTTGGACAAAGCAGAAAGAACAGGATGAAGAGTTCCAACATGAGTCACTGCCTTCCTCAGCCTGGCCTCTCTCGAACATCAGGGCCTTCTGCTCCTTTCACAAAGGTTTATGTTCTAAGCCATTAAGGTTTTCTGCCAAAGCACAACATGTTTCTCTTTAAAGGCCCTTGTTCCCACTCAGAAGTTTCTTAATCAGAAACAGTGACTCACTATTAAACTCAAAATAAAAGAAATAAAATTAAATATCCCAATTGCTTTTTGCTGGTTTCATTTTATTACTTTCTTCACAAGCCTTAAGTCATGGAGGATCCCCAGTGCCCTACTCTCCATTCTGCTGTGGGGGGACAGAGGTCCAATACCCAACATGACATTTGAGTTACAGTTTCTCCAAACCATGTTCAAACATGGACCAATAGAAATGTAAGGTGCTGACATTTAAAATACCCACATGCCGCCTGTGGTTGGGAGACTGCTGTGGACCCCCCCTGCACAGGGGGAGGAAGAGGAGGATTCACACATCCTTCCTTCTCCTGTCAGGCCGTGGTAGCAGTCTGCCTCCTTGATCCTGTCATGAAACGCCTGGGATATAACTGTTTAGGTAGAGTCTAGAGAAAAGTCCAGAAAAGAGAGAGAAAGATCCACAAAAGAGAGGGAAGTGAGGGAAGCAATAAGAATTAGAGGACCTGCAGCACAGGGGACTAGAGAGTATCCAGTCCACTGTGTACATTGAAGGAAGGAAGGGAGTGAGTCTCAGACAGACCCTGACCCCCATAGAGATAGAAATTGTTCCAAAACAACTTGACTTGAAGGAATAGGGCAAGTCAGAGTCCAAAACCCAACACATTTCATGGCATAAGGCAGACAATAAATACTAGATGAAATACTGTTAAATAATAGTTCTCCCAAGAATAAAATAACCCAGCATGTACCTCTAGCAATCCCACAAAGAAAGTCTGAATTTATTTCTAACTTTATTTTGAAACAATTATAAACTTACAGAAGTTGTTAGTGTAGAACAAGGGATCTTCACATATCTTTTATTCAGATTCATCTATCATTGGGCAGGGTGGGAGAGGTGTACCTAAGCAATACTATACCACTGAGGTCCATTCCCAGCCCCAGCCCCAGATTCATCAAATATTAACATTTGTCACATTTGTATTCTCTATCTATCTATATACAATATTTTTCTGAATCATTTGTGGGTAGCTTTTCTTTGGATTTGTTTACCCTTAACTATTCAATGTTTATTTCCTAATTATAGGGAAATTCTCTTAGTCATCAAATCTGGGAAGCTTAACATTCATGCTATATACTTCCATCTATTGCAAAGTTCATTTTGCCATTGGTCTGTTGTCTTTAATAATGTTTGAGGTGGCATTTTCCCATGCAGGTTCTAATCCAGGATCACGTCCTGCACTTAATTGTTATGTCACTGTAGTCTGTTTTAATCTGCACTGCTCCTCATCCTTTCTTTGTCTTTGCTGAAATTAACATTGATGAATAATGCCAGTCAGTTCTTTTATAGAAAGATCCTCATTTTGGACTTGCCTGGGGTTTCCATATAACTAGATTGAGGCTATGCCCTCTTGGCTGAATCACTACTTGAGGGATGCTCTGTTTTTCTCAGGGTACTACATCTGGATGCACTGGAAGTCTGCTTACCCTTTGTTGATAAGTTAATTTTGACCAGTGGCTTCTTTGCTATATGTTACTATTTTTCATTTTGTAATTAGTAATTACAAGTAGTACTTTGAGACCATGCAAATAGCCTCCTTCCATCAATCCCCAAATGGATTTAGCAACCAGTAAATTTCCCTCCTATTCATTGGATTGTAATTTATTACTGTCCTTCCTTATTTTGGTGCTCTAGTTTTCCCAGATTTGGCCAGAAGAACTTCTTCAAGCTGTAGTCTTTTGGAATGTGTATTTAAAAAAAATTTTTTTCTTTTTTTTGGAGAGGGGGCAATACAGGATGTTCCTAATTCCTCTCCTGCCATCCCCTATCCCTAAATCAGCTCTTCCATAAGAATTCCTGGTTTAAGTGAGGAACAGCATACAGAAACCAAGATCTAGGGGTATTCTGTTGCTATTTGGAAGCCATTATTTTAAGGGCCTATTGGTAGACAGAATTGTAAGTATGCATTATTTAAATTATCTGCTTATATTGCTAAATACTTTCTGTTGGAAACAACTCTTCAGTGATATTTCTGGCTTTGTTTTTCTATTTCATATTTGTGTTTTCTAACTTCTTAGTGAGAATCTTACTGCACAAAACAAAAAAGAACAATGTAATATTCATTCCTTTTGTTTTTTCACACAAAAACAAAATAGTTTTAAAGTGGCCAAAAAATGACTAAGAAAAGTTCAAGATGTGTTTTCATTTTTTTTTTCAGACAATGTTACGTGTAGTCACAGCACAATGTTAACAAGTTGCTTGAAATGGTCTTTATTCTTCCCTTTGGTGTGATTATAAAATTGCATTGAAATTAAATTACATCTATTTCTGTTTCCAAAGAGCTTTAGAGAGTTCCCCCAATTTTATTAACTTCTAACTTTTGAATTTGTAGAAAAAATAATATGATTGCACAAATTAAAAATATAAGAAAAGGTATACCCAAAAAAGTGATGCCCCATCCTATCCCATTCATCCTGCCCCTTCTCAATTCTATCCATTCTTAATACAAACAATGTCATTAGTCTCTGGTTTATATTTTCTGAATATCATTTTCTCCAAAACAAACCAGCAAAATATAAATTATTTCAAAATTAAAAGTTTAAAAAGGATACTTGTACGCTTTTTTATTTTCCCTTGCACCAAAGTAGAAAGAGATTTATGCAATCTTTTGCCTTTTCTATTTTCACAGAACAAGGTATAAAATTCATTTCACACCAGATTGTAAAAATCTTCCTAATTCTTTTCTTTTTTAGTCCTCAAACATGTGGATAAGCCAGTTTCTTCGCCTACATTTGAGTATTTATTGTTTGGTTTGCTTTTGATTGTACTGATGATTAAATGCAGGGCTTTCACACTGAACTATATCCCCAGTCTTTTAAAAAGCTTTTTAATTTTGAGACAAGGTCTCACTAAGTTGCTAAGTTGCTGAAGCTAGGCTCAAACTTGCAATCCCAAAGTGCTGGGATCACAAGGTGTTGATTGCTATACTTGAATATTTATGTAATTTCTAATATTTTGTGATTACATATTGTGCTGCCATGACTAACTTTGGGTTGTGCTCTTATATAACTGGAGGTGTACCATCAGGGCAAGATGTCAATCACAGGACAAGCATACTTACAGTGGAGCTAGGTATTTGATAGGGGTGGTCCCTTTTGTGTTTCCTTCCCCACAGCCCCACCAAGAGGGTAGGTACATCAGCACATTTCACCGAAGTTTTATGATTGAACTTGAATACTTCTTTCATATATTTAAATTGTGCGTGCTATCTTTTTATGCAGTGTTTTTCTATAGGATTTTGGTTGTTTTAGTTCACTTTTAAGAATTTCTTGTATATACTTCCATCACTTGTTATATATATGCTCCAAAAACGTTCTGCCAACTTGTCATTCATCTTTTGATTTCATTCATGTCGTTTCTGTTATGCACATTTTTAGAGGGTCCAGAAATTAAACCCAGGGCCTTACACATGATTGGCAAGTGCTCTATCACTGAGCTATATTATATATTCCCAGCCTACCATTTTTTAATGTAGAAAAATTTATTTCTTTTGTATCATGATTTTGAATTATAAGGTTTTTCCCTACTAACAGATGAAAGAGGATTTCTTTTATTTAAAAGCATCTATGCAATTTAACATATATTTAAGACTCTGATCCATCTTAAATTATTTTAATGTATGGTGTGAGCAATCAATTATTGTCATCCTTGTCTAAATGGCTATCCAAATTATCTCAGCACCAGTTATTGAAAAGTCTACATTAGCCACAATGATAAATGTGCCAACTTTGTTATACATTAGTCATGCACCGGTTAACAATGTCGTGGTCAATGACATACTGTACACATAATTTCATCCCATAAGATTATAACATCTAGTGATATAATAGCCATCTTAGTTTATGTAAGTACTCTATCATTTTTGCACTACAAAATCATCAAATAATATATTTCTCAGAATGTATCCTTATTGCTAAACCATGTATATTTATACTAGCTTTCCAAATGTGCTTGAGGTTTCTTAACTTTCTTTTGCATGACATTTTTCTTTATGTCTCTTCATGTGCTAGTACCACAATATATTAATTACAAAGATTTTGCATTATCTTATAATTTCTGAATGGCTAGTCATCCTCATAGATATTCTTTGGATAGTTTTCCTAAAGATTTTTGCATGCATATTTTCCATAAGAACTTTACTATTAGCTTTTCTAGCTCCTAAAGTAAACAATGTATTGATGTTTTTCCTAGGAGAACTATTATCTTGATGATATTGAGCTATTTCATGCAAAAGCAAAGACTATCTTTCCATTTCTCTAGATTTTTGTTGTTTATGTTGATGTTTTTCTCTTTATACCCTCTTTTGACCCTTATTAAACAAAATGATCCGAAACAACTGTAATGCTTAGGGAATTATAAGCCTAACACCCTTGTATCCACATCAAAAAATAGAATCTTGCCACCCTCAGCAAAAGCCCATTCATGTATTCCATTCCAATCAAAGTTCCCTCCCTCCCTGCAGAAGTAGCCACTATGTTGAAATCTGTACTAAATGCAACTTATACTAATCCCTTCTTTTTCTTTATGTTGAAACGCTGTATGATCATCCTTTCATGCTGAAGAACCTGGGCTGTTAGATCTGTAGCGTTTTCATGGTCTGGATTTTGCCAGTTATAAACTCAGAATGAAGCTCATGATATTCCTACTGGTGATTTGTATTTCCTACAAATTAAAAGTCAGACCCAAAGGATTAATCAGACTGAGGTTTGATCCTTTTGGCAAGATTACAGTTGATGTTACATTATTTCATCAGGGAGCAGAGGCTGTGAAGTGTTCACTTTTTTACATAACAGTTATTGATGTTCAATGCCACACTCTTTGCTCAGCATCACTGCAATCATTTGGAGTGTCTGAAATTTGTTCTGTAGTGCTACAGTATGGGTATAGTTTCCCTGTCCACTAAGGCTTCCTGTGTGAAATTTAATCACCATTATGAGGAATTAGGCAGGTGGAAACTGAATCTGACTGTGCCATTTAGGGATAGGGCCTTCAGGAAATGATTAGATTGGATTAGGGCATGAGGGTGGAGCCACATGGTTGAATCCTGGTGGTTTTGTAAGTAGAGGGAGAAAGACATATAGGCGTGCATGCTCCCTGTCTCTTGCCATGTGATATTGGGTGCCACCTGGGACTTTGGCGGCAAGAAGCCATCAGCAAATTAGACCTCCAGACTTGTGCCTCCAGAACACTGACCCTGACTGGACCTCTTTTCTTTATAAAGTAGTGTGACTCAGACTTTTTGGTATAGTAATCAAAAATGAACTAATACATCTAATACATTCCTTAAGAAGGAAAATCTGAGTTTTTACTGGCAGCTTTTACATCCTCTGTAAGGATCAGAAGTTACCTTGGCTCCTTTCCACTCATCTTTATCCTTGTCTCTACTCCCAACCACATGTAGCACCAAGAGGGTAACTGTGACCATCAAGGCAAGAAGAAATCAGTGTTGTGTACAAGACCTCTCAGAAGAAGAAAGAACACTATAGCCAGTGCTCCCAACAGCCATCCTTCCCAATGAGCTAAGTCAAGGGCATTTAGAGGCCTGAAGTAGGCAGTTGGTGTTTGTTTTTGTTTATTGATATACATTGAATTGCAGAGGAATGCTTGGCCTTGAGCAGAGAAGCAGCCATAGGCTTATTGCTTCAAAAGGACCATGCAGAAGAAAGATTCCTTAGATATAAGGAATCTTTCTGCTCCAAGCCCCCTGCAGACCCAGAGAAAATCTTATCTAAAGGTGACTTCCCCAAGGTCAGACAGTTGATTAAGGCACAAGAAGGACTGCACCCCAAGCTGCCTACTGCTCTGCCACTCCTGCTGCATAGCAGCCCTGCTCTGCTTGAGTGTCTCCTTTCTTGTTTTTCACCAAGAGTAGAAAGCAAGGCTACACTACCTCTTGTGATCACCAGCAAATGCCTTTGGGTCAGCATTTTTTCTCATTTACTGATTATTCTTTACTGAGTATCTACTATGTCCCAGTGACATTGCTTAGTTATGAGTAGAGAATAATGAACCAAAGAGGTGTAGTTTTGCCTTAGTGAACAATAAGTGAACAGTTAAATTAAACAACAAAGAAAAATTGATGGAACAAAGGCAAGGTAAAGAAGTCTTTCCTAGTCCAAAAAGTCATTTTTAATTCAAGGACAAATAAAATCTGCTCTGTGCTAGTCTACAGTCTTTCTTCCCTTCTCCATCTTTGGATTTGAATGGTATTTTAAAAAATTATACCATATATTGAAAAGAACTGAGGTTACCTGAAAATAGTTAGAATGGATATCTCTTACTCTGTAACACAAAATTACCCTCAGAGAGACAAGGATGCAGCCTCCACGGCCTCACCTCTTCCTTGTAGATCACATATCTTTTGGATGCTACCTGACACCTTTTTCTACCACCATTTTTCACAGTCCAGATTTGCTTGTGGGCATGGGAAGTGTGAACACACTCTCTCCTCTTCTGGTTCATGAGCTGTTAAGCCTACACCTCTGAGAAGGACTGAATTGAACCTGCTAGTGCCCACAAACCAGCCATTGAAATATCAGGCAGAATTTCTTGGGCCTTTGAGTTTCCAGACTATTGTCCTTGGTATGGATGGTAAATCTGAGGGTGTATCATGGATTAAAATACAGTTCTTGGGGCCAGGGATTTAGCTCAGTGGTTCCGCCACCTGACTTGCAGGCACAAGGTTCCGAGTTCGATACCCAGTACCAAAAAAGAAAAAATACAGTTCTTCTCTTTCTGTTCTTATACCTGCCTCTACCCTCCTTGGGCTTCCCATCTTATCAGAAAAGTAGTATAGATGAAGAAGAATGAGAGAGAAGTGAACCACTGAGTGAAGCGTGTTAGGTTTTTCTTATTTACAAATTCATGTAATTTCTCAGCAAATGAGGTAGATATTTTATTTCCAATTTACATATGAAGAAATGGAAGTTGGAAGTATTCAAGTGAGAACTTGGATGTGAATGGGCTCTGGTCTTCCAATTAGACCATATATCTGCTTTAATGGAAATAGGCTGTCTATAGGCAACACACTCAATCTTGTCTTTTATAGTCATTATTTCTCTGGAAACATAACGCAAACTGTATTAGCTTTCTGTCACTGTGACAAAGTATCCAAAGTAATCAACTTATGAGGAAGAAAGGTTTATTTTGGCCTACAGATTTGGAGATTTCAGTCTATGGTCAACTAGTTCATTGCTTCTAGGCCTGTGTTGAGATAGCACATCACAGTGAGGAGTGTGTGGTTGAGAAAAATTGCCCATATCATGGTGGCCAGAAAGGGGCTGGAGGTCCCAATATGCCCTTCAAGGTTACCTACCCCATGACCTAACTTCTTTCCACTAGACCCCATCCTAAAGGCTCCACCACCTCCAAATAGCACCACATGCTGGTGACCAAGCCTTTAGCATATGGGCCCTGGGGATACATTGAAGAGCCAAACCATAGCATAAACTGACCAGGGCTTATTGAGACCACATTGTGCTGCCCAGAGTCCATTAGATTCATTCTGAGACTCCCTGAAGTCCTGAGGTTGAATATCAGAGCTCAGCTTTAGTACCCAATGATGTATCTGACAATGATGAAGGAATTAGCTTTGGCTCAGCTCAGCCCAGCCTCCCAGGTCATGATGTCGGTGTGAAAGAATTTGAGTGAGCACCTAGGTTGGGCACATGACTAATATGACCCAAAATAGCATCTTGTAAAGATCAGCTGCATCTCAGCTCATGTGAAAATCAGAAATGCCAGAGAATTTTTCCATAGTCTTCTATAATGTTCATTACAGAAGAGTCCCCAGATGGCAGATGGCTATTAGCTCACTGTGACCTATATAAATGTCAAACATAAAACTATTGCCCTAGCAAAAATCTCAAAATAAATAACAACAGGAGGGATGTGATTGTGTTGTCATCAGTATTTACCGTTTATGCATTTGGGCTGTTCCATTCTCCAGCCAGCACGCTAATGCTTTCATCCCACTGAGGAATTCAATTAACAAGAGCAATACAGGAAGAGGAGTCCCACAAGAATAACTCACAGAGATGAAGAATAGCTACCCTTAAAAGGCAAGCCATTGTCTGGGAAGAATGGAATGGCTATGGGGTATTGCTTGGCCCATATTTTACAGGGTTATCTCTAGATCTGTGTTCTTATGACCAGGCTTACTGAGACAGAAGAAAGGTTGGCTTCTCTCACTTCACACTTGGATAACCCCAAGCAAGAGCATGCTTTCTCATCAACAGGAAGATCCCAGGTCTTGAGAAACATAGGACAAGTTATTTTTGTATAGGACTTAGAGAATCAACTTCCTCCCTATTTGAAATTCACAGAAATTCTGCCTGCCAACTGCCAGCACTACAGAGAACTGATTTCCACCATGATCTGTGTGTGTGTGTGTGTGGTGTATATACACAATTTTTATATATATACAGATACATATATATACACATATCTGCTTTAAAGGTACCAAAGTTTCTAACACAACACAATTTAAATCTGGTTCTCCAGATGAACAGCTGGAAAAATCTTCAGTCAGTCTGTTCAGTAAACTAAAATCAGCTTACTTTGTCTTGTTAACTTTGTGGTGGAGTGACTCTGGATTTTTCTCTTGCATTTCCTGTGATAGAGATGGTTTCAGTAGCTAAATGTTAAGCTGAAAAATATTGATTACAGAGGTTGGGAGAAGGATTCATCAGGAAGCAACTCGATAAGCAGTATAATCTACAAATCCCAAGAGGGGTTGACCAAATAATTAGCTTCCAGACCAGGGAATTCTGAGAGTCAATGGTAGTGCTATTAATAATTTCACCCAGGCGTAAACTGAGAGTATCTAGGCCATACCAAGTGGTAAGGTCAACTTATTCAGAGGTGATTCATAGACACCATGAAAAGCTTATTTAAACAGTACATGTATTTGTGGAATAAAGGTGATCATTATAAGAAATCACCAAAGCAAGAAGGCATCAGTGTGTAGTAGAAAGAACTTTGTAATTTGACAGCACTTTGTTTTAAAACTGGCTCTCTTTCCTAACTAGCTATGTGACCTTAAGCCTCCAATTTCTCATTTGGAAGGTAAGAATAAAACACTTTGAAAAGCTATTGTCAGAATTAAATAAGATAAAAATGTGAAATGTCTAACAATCACCTGAATAGAATAGGCACATAATAATTTTTATTTCTTATTCTTAGAAATGTGCAGATCCCACTTCAAATCTGTTTTATCCCAGTATTCCTTGGTTTTAAATCAACAACTATGAAAAATACACTCCAAAATTAAATTCTGACAGAGCTTTTGCTAAAAACTGACAGCTGGCTGATTGGCAGCATGGCTATCCATATATTTTTGGACTCTTATTGTGAAATGAAAGTCTTTGATCTAAATGTTGTTTTGTTTGCACTTTAAAAAAATATATAAGATTATATAAGTACTACCTAGGCCATAGTATCAAGCCAAGATTTAGACTGAAAGCAGAATTGTCCATTCCTAAATAAATCTCCCAGTTGAGGAAAAGTATTCAGTCTGCAAGTCATGAACTGTTAATCCTACTATGCAACGACTAATATGAGCTCATTTCTGACATGTTGGGATTGGGTCATAACCCATGTACACCTCTCATTTGTTGCAAAATGTAAGGGTTTGATAGCAAAAAGTCAATGTATTGCATTTCACTGAACTTCAAAAAACACTCAAAATGGCTTAGAAGTCCCAAACTGCAGATGCCCCATCTGCATCCAAACTTGCTAGTGGACACTTCATGCACAAATCTCTCATAAAAGCAAATCCACAATTATTCAATTGAAATCATATTCCAAAGTTGCACTTGTAGCATGGACAAACCTAGGAAAAACATTATTCATGAGAATCTAATTACTAAAATCTCACACTCTAAACACCACTCACACTCTGAAATGAGCCTTAAAGTTAAAACTCATTTATTTACTATTTGTTGTGTGCCCACTCCAGGCCAGCATCAGGGTAACACAATAGGCTAAGAATTAAAAAGCTTAATGATTTAAGGGAGGAAGCAGCAATTAATTACAGCTTAGAAAATATTCCTCTGATGGAGTTACGAAAAAATTAAATTAAAGCACAGACAAGAACCATCTAGACAGATCTGGTAATAAGCTCTAGGAAGAAGGAATATCATATGTGAAGGTACAGAGCCTGGACGCTAGGAGAGGGTAGTGGGCCCGGTACATTGCAGGCATCACAGCAGTGTATAATCTGCACGGATGCAGAAAGCCAAAAGTTGAGAGGCTGGATGTGCAGAAAGAACCTGGTCACAGGGATGCTCCATACTTTGAAAGGTATACAAGAGTTTGTCTCACAGACCTGCAGTCTCCAAACAGTGCTTGGGCTTATCAACACCATTAGAAACCTCTGTCCACTCCACCTGGAGGGTCTGTCCCTCATCTGACCACATCCTCTCATCTGCTCCATAGCCTTCTAGTCAGGCTATCACCATCTCTCACCAGGTGTTCATGAATAACCTATCCTGAGGGGGTCTCTCAGTTTCCACTTTTGGGCTCGTACCCTACCACCAATGCACTTGTTACATGTTTAAAACCTAAATGATGCTGTATTGATCTTCTGCTCAAAAATCCCTATTTTGCTTAGAGCAGGATTATCCAAGTCTGTACAATGGCCCATCCTACCCAGTCTGACCTGACTGCTCCTCCCACCGACCTCCATAATCTCACTCACTCATCTCCAGCCACACTGGTCTCCCAGCTCTGAGCCCCCATCTTCTAGGCCTGGAGAGCTTTTAGCTAACATGCCCATGAACCCCATCTCCCCTCCTTCAGGTCTCTAACCAAACACCAGACCAGTAGAGAGGTCTTCTTTGGCTACCTTATTTTGATTGACAAACCACTCCTACCCCAGCTTCTCCTAATCCATTAGGGTGCTGAATTTTTCTAATCACTATGTGTCACAGTACACATTCACTGACTTGTTTTCTCACCTGTCTCCTGGTGTGTCCACCACATCTGGAATGTGAGCTCTGTGAAGATAGGCTTGGGTCCCTCTCTGCTCATGGGCTTGTCCCAGTGCCTAGGACTGCACTCCCACATGTCTGGAACTCAGTAACTACCCACTGGTGAATGAATGAGTGAGGCCTTTTAAGGGAAGAAGGGGAGAAGATAGCTTCAGTACCTTCTGCTTTTCTCTGTTCCATATTGGAGAGCTTATGGTAACTCTTAAGGCCATATATATATATTATATACAGTATATATTAAACATATATATATAATATATATTATATATTAAACGTATATATAATATATTAAACATATATATATACCAATTCTCCAAGAAGAGTTTAATTATTATGTATTCCAAATATATACCAACAAAAACGCAAATAGGATTCCCCTACTTAAACAACCAATCAGGAACAGCAACAAAAACAACAACAGAAAGGAAACTCTGGTGATCACCCTGAAAAATCCTGAGCACCATGATGTAATCAGATGTGATGTGCAAATGAGATAAAGGCTCCAAAGCCAGAGGGTGAGAAAGCTGACGCACAGTCCTGCTGGGCTCCAGGGGAGCAGTGGGTACCTACATTCAAGTGGAAGCCAGGAGAATTCAGGGATGGGAGAGATGAATGAGGGTGATGCTGGGGAGGAAGAGTCCTTAGCCTTGGCTATGGAGCAGCCTAGGGCATGGGGTTCTGAGAACTCCTCCCAGTCTTGGATTGACCTAGTGCTTGAAATGAAATGTGATGCAGAACACAGGCAGGATAGCCTGGAGCAAGCCCAGTGGGATGACCTGGGGGACATTCAGGCCACAATGTCCACCCAGGAAGTTAACGTAAAGATCTAGAGCTCAAGAGAAATGTAAAAATCGCCAGCTTAGGAGATAGACCAAAGTGTTACCTGGCATGAAATTTTTCAAGGAAAGTGTGTCCGGTGTCCAGTGAAAGGAGAAGAAACCAAAATGAGTTCAGCCAGCCTATGGGCAGAACCGGGCAGACCTCAGTATTTTTCCTGGCCACACAGTCTGGTGTTGTGACACATTATTCAATTCAGCAAACTCTTTAGAGTCTCAGCTTTCTCATCTGCCAAACAGAATTGATAATAGTATCTGCCCCATAAAACAACTGTAAGAGTTAAATGGAAGACAACACACAGGGCTTAGAACATAGGAACCACCTAATAAATATTAACTATGAGTTGCATTATTTGTTGTAACTGTGTCACATACAATGAATACAAAGTGTTGGCACATCACAGAAGGAAGAGTCACCAAGGTGAAGGACAAAAAGTTTCAGGAGAGGAGGAAGTGGTCAGTAGCATGAAAGAATTATGGCAAACCAATTAAATTTTCAAAAATGCAGTGAAGACATTTGATGACTCTGCCCAAAGCAGTGTAAAGTAGTGGACAAAAATGTATTCCCAGGCAGGATGACAATGGAGGAAAACAAGTCAAATAGATCTGGTTTAACTCCAGATCAACCCCTTTCTAGCTGTTTGATCTTGGGAAAATGACTTACCTCACTGTGCCTTAATGCCTTCACCTATGAAATAGAAGTAATCAAATGCTTACAATAGTATCTGGTCAAGGAAAGGTACTCAATTAAATGTTAGCTTGCTCCTATTCCCTCTTCTCTTTTTCCCAAGAGTGACAAAGCAAAAGGGCCTGGCCATGATATGTTGTGGTACTTGCAAATTATTCACCTCCAATGTGCCTCGTGGTTTAAAACATAGGTACATGGGAAGGAAATGTCAACTAGCTTAAGTATAGTACAATTTACACGTGATATCTAAATAATTATGAAAAATTTGAATCATTGCATTAGGTCAATGTCTTATTTTTCTCTTCCCTATACCCTGATTTCCTCACTCAGCAGGTATTCTCACACTATTTAAATATAATTATCCAGTGACCAGATAAAACATAGAAATTTATTCTCTTTACATTTTTATTATAAAACTGACATCCTCACACCACTTACTGAAATTTAACTCCCTTTGACTTCAAAGAGCTCAGTTTTGAGGGCTGGGGATTTAGCTCAGTGGTTCTGCCACCTGCCTCCCAAGCGCAAGGTCCTGAGTTTGATCTCCGGTACCAAAAAAAAAAAAAAGCCCAGTTTTGAGTCTGGCTATGAATTGCTGTTTTCCCCTAATGAGGAAGTATTTGTAAGTTTCTGGACCTTGCTATCAAACAACCAATTTGCTGTATATTTTTCTCATGTGACCTCATTTTCTTAGAACCAGAAGAGGCTCAGGGGCCTCTCTTCCTTTCTTAAGCATTCTGCTGTAGGGAGCAAGCAGCAAGAAAATGAGAAGCTCCACTTCCCCAAGTCCAGGGCAGAATCTGAGCACATTCATTTCCTGCCCGGCCTCCCCCAGGGAAATAGGGAGCCTTTTGTTCTTCTGCTGGTGAAGACAGAGTTAACGTGACCCAGAAGAAATGCAATAAAGGCTTTTCCCTCTTGTTATTCTGGCCTGACTACTCTTCCCTTCCATGTCTATTTGCACAATCGTAAATTCTGAACTCAGGAGGATAGTCCCAGCCAAAGTCTACATGTGCCGGATGCCGTAATGTAAGCTGCATATGTTGCAAGAAGCTGTTAAATGGAACCAGTGAATGAAAACATGGCCAGCTCAGTATTTAGGTCTCTAGATTTCCTCTGCTTTGCAAACCAAGGCCTCTCACCTCAATTCTAATGTTCTGACATCTCCATAAATAAAAGCTGTTTGGCTACCAGCTTGCCTAAGCTATTCAGAATCAGCCTCAGTTCCAGAGTGAAAGGTCAGGCTATGCTCAGGAGGACCATCCGCCAGGCCTGGAGCTCCCCACTCTCCTCATAGTGAGCAAGCCATGGCATGCATGGCACCTGGCCAAGCCTCATTTCCTTTCTTCCAGGCCCATTCCCAAGGCCTTCTGCCCACCAGCTCTGCCCTCCTTCCAGTGGTAGTTGACCCAGCAGAGAAGCCCAGTGGTTCAGCAAGGATGACTCCAGTCCACTATGTTTAATCACAATTTGATCTTCTATTGAGGTAGGGAAGTGGAAACTCACCTGAGTCATTTCAGTCCTCCTGCCCTCACTCTCCCTAGGGCAGCACCAAGTTCAAGGTGATTAAGCAATGCCAAGGCATGAGGACAGATATCTGGAGCTTGATGTCCTTTAGAAAGAGGAGACATTGACTGAGGAGCACATCTTTCATTCTGGCCCTTGGCTATTGGCCTATGCAAGATAATGCTAGACCATCTGTCCCTCTCCATAAGACCCTTCCCCATTTCCAGCCACATTCTCTGGAACTTCATTTGAGGTATGATGTTTGTGATTTCCTCTGCTCTTTCCAGCCCCTTCTGAGTTCTAAGAATTTCTGTAGAAGTTATTTTTCTGTACCTGTCCTACCTCCTGAGGCCTCTGCTCCAGCACTCTGTGCCCTGATAGTATTTTCTGTACTCTCCTTACTTCCCCCCAGACCCTAGACTTCAGCTTTGCAGTTATTGAAAACTGCTACACTGTTTAGTAAGAGTTTCACTCCTGAGAGAAGGAAAAACTCACAACTCCTGAAGGCCAAGTGTATTTGTCTCTTAGAGCTAGTAGTTCAGGTCTCTGTAATACACTGTTGTTAGATATCATCATATCTCATCTTGTGCTGTATTTTGTAATACAGAGTCCGAAGTTGATTCATGTATATATACATGTATCTCTGCAGGTCAAGAGAATGAAAATATGCCTAATGCTTTCATTGTTTAGGGACAGGCAATTCTGAAAGGTTGCACTCACTGGGGCATTCCACAAAAGTAAAGTAGAATAAATGAAAAATATAATGATAATTTGACATATTTATTCAATATGAAATACAGAACTTCATGTATTAATACTATGTATCAGGAATGAGTTACAGCACGTCAGAAAGTCAATGTACATACACCCACACAGGCAAAGGAAAGTAGAAAGACATCTGCCTTCTGAATATCAGGATCCCTAGAAACAGAGTCAAAGTCCATAGTTTGTTGGAAAGCTAACCAGGCTCCTTGGGGCTTCTTCACCCTACACACCCCCAGGTATGGTTATGGCCACACCTTTAGCCCTACCCTATTACAGAGACCCCGATCTCATACAAAAGTTATAGCTGTGTGTCCTATTGTCACCACTGCAATGAACATAGGTCACCGTTGTGGTCGCTCCCTTCCCAAGACTGCCCATGCATCTCATTCTCCCTTCATCAAGTGACTAAGTGGATAAGTGATTAAAACCTCAACAAAACAGTAATAGGAAGATGAAAAGAAAGCAAAAGAAGTTCATTGTAAAAATGTGAAAAGACTAGAGAAAAGAAAAACAAAAATCACTTATAGTCTCACAACTTAGAGTTATCTGTTCCTAATATTACAGTGTGTGTTTTTCCAGTTCATTCCCGAGTGTGTGTAATTTTTTGTTTTCAAATCTATTAACAAGATTGGAGTCGTCATGTAGTACCCTACCTTGGATGCTTACTTAGTATTTTGTCATGTGTGCTTTGCACTATCACACAGTATTCTTCAAGAGATGATTTTAAATGTATTCTTGACATATATACCTTTATTTTTAAAAGTCATAGCATTTAAGTTACTTATAATGTTTAACTACTATAAATAGAACTATAATAATATTGTGATAATGCTCCTTGTTCATATCTTTAATTAATCTCCATTTGAAAAAAAATCTAAATAGTGAAAAATTGAACACTTTTAAGCAGTTTTGTGTATATTGTCAAACTGCCCTCTAAAAACAGTTTACTATATCTATTGTCTAGTCCCTTACAAACACTGGTTTGATTGTTTAAACTCTAAATAAATGAAAATAATGCTGATAGTTTTAAATTTACTTGATTACCAATTAGTGTAATAAGCTATATAATGAATTCCAAAGGTATCAGGTCCTAGTTCCCAAAAGATGCAAATATTACTGTATTTGGAAAATAGATTTTGCAGCTGTGAGTGTGAAGGATCTTGGGGTGCATCCTGGGTTTATCTGGGTGAGTCCTAGTTGCAATCACAGGATTTCTAGCAGGAGATCACACACACAGAAGAGAGGATGATGAGGCTACAGAAGCAGAGACAGAAGTGTTGTGACCACCAGCCAAGGAAAGCCAGCAGCCACGGGAAGATGCAAGAGGCTGCAGGGAGTCTCCTCAGAGCCTCCAGAGGGAGCCCAGCCCTGCCTTCCCCTGACAGCAGCCCATAAAACTGATTTTAAATTCAGTCTCTAAAACTATGAGAGAATAAATGTGTGATGCTTTAGTTAACCAAGTTTGTGGTAATTTGTTACTGCCTCCACAGCAAGCCGATCTACGAGGTTTAATCAAGGTTCATCTATTTATTGACCACTATTCTTTTCTATGTTGAAAATATCTGTTAGCGTTTCTGGGTCTTTTTTATGATAATTCTTTTTTATCTTCTGGATTTTCCAAGCACATTTATAGTTTTGTATTTACATATTTATAGCTTTATCTATCCAGATGGTGCAAATAGTACCCCAATTTACATTAAACCTTTTAAATGTGTTTATAGTTTTCTGGGTGAATATGAGTTTTAAATTTTTATGTTTTAAAATCTTTCAACATGTTCCCCTGTAAGTTCTTATTGTGCTTTTATGTGATGTCAAACAGATACTGTATTAGTCACATTCCTGTCACTGGGACAAAATACTTAATAACAACAACTAAAAGAGAGGTTTATTTGGATCACAGCTGCTAGTGGGTTTAGTCCATGGTGGGCTGGCTGCGGGACAAAAACCAGGGTAGAGGGGCATTGCCAAGGGGAGCCGCTCATCCCATGGCAGCCAGGAAGCAGAGAGAGTGTGGCACCAAGAAGAAAACAGGCTTTCAGCTCACACTGCCAACATCCTAATAGCACCGTCAGCCATAAAATCATCAATGGGTGAATTCACTGAAGACCATGGTGCCTCACAATCACAACACCTCCCCCCAGCGCACATCTGAAGACATTTTAGATCTAAACCAAAACTGATGCCTGCCTATATTTTCTAAGTCATTAGTTGTTTTTGTTGTTATTGTTATTTTCCTGTGTGTATGTGTGTATTCTAGAGGTTGAACCTATAGCCTTCTCACTAAGCTACATCTCAAGACCTTTTGATTTTTCATTTTGAAACAGGGTTTCATTAAGTCGCTAAATTGCTCAAGTCAGGCTCAAACTTGTGATCCTCCTGCTTTGGCCTCAGAGTGTTGGAATTGCAGGTGTGTACCACCATGCCCAACTACAATAAAATCTTGGTCTTTATAAAAAATGTTTTTATTAGTCCGTGTTTGCCATACATAATGATCATATTCATCATGGGGAATTTGTACCTGTACATGATATATCTTAATCCCTTTTTTCTCATTCCCCTCGCCCCCTTCAACCCTTCTTTCCCTCCCCATTTACAAAAGCTCTGTTTCCACTTTTTCCTTCCAATGTCTTATTTTTAATACTTTTTCCCTTCTCTTCCCCCTCCCTCCCCTGTTCCTCTTGCCATTTGAACAAGTTCTTCCTATTTCCCAATATCTATCCTTCATCATGCTCCTTACTTACACTTTGAGTTTCTCACACAAGAGAAACAATGTGATATTTAAACTTGTGTGGCTGATTTACTTCAGTTAAAATTATGGTCTCAAGATGAATCCATTTAACTAAAAATTTATCAGATTTATCCTTCTGTATGGCATGATATTACTCCATTGTATATAAATACTACATTTTCTTCACCCATTCTTCTTTTGATGGGTATATGAGCTGTTTCCAAGATTTAGCTGTTATAAATTATGCTGCTATAAACATGGAAACATGGGTGTGCATATATCACTGTGGTATGATGCTTTTAACTCTTTCAGGAAGATACCTAGAAGGGGAATTGCCTGGTCAAATGGAACCTCTAGTTTTAGTTTCGTAAGGAATTTCATCCAATTTCCATAGTGGCTATACCAATTTACATTCCCACTAGAAATGGAGAAGGGCTCCTTTCTCCAGAGAGCCTGACCAGCATTTGTTACTGGTTGATTTCTTGATGATGGTCATTCTTTCTGGTGTGAGATGGAATCACAGTGTTGCTTTCATTTGCATTTCTCAAATGACCACTGAGATTGAGATTAAACCATGTTTTCATATATTTATTTGCTGTTTGTACTTCTTCATCTGAGAAGTGTCTATTCATTTCAGATGCCCGTTTTTGGACTGCATCTTTAAACTAGAGGGGTCTGATTTTTTTTAGTTCTTTATACATTCTAGATATTAATCCTTTGTCCGATGAGTAGCTGGTAAAATTTTTTCCCATTCTACAGGTTGTCTCTTCCCTCTATTGATGGTTTCTTTTGCTGTGCAAAGGCTTTTTAATTTGACACGATCCCAATTGTTCATTCTTTTTGATATTTCCTGTGCAATCAGGATTTTCTTCATAAAGTTTTTGCCAACACTTACATCTTCAAGAGTTTTACCTATCTTATATTCCAGTAGATTGAGTGTTTCTATTTTGATATTTAGATCTTTGATCCATTTCAATTTTAGTTTAGTGGATGATGAGATATATGGATCTAAATTTAAACATTGACAGGTGGAAAACCAGTTTTCCCAGCACCATTTATTAAAGAGACTCTTTCTTCCAGTGAGGGTATTTGGCCCCCTTGTCAAAGATAAGGTAGCTGAATGTGGTTGGAGTTGTTTCTATATCTTCTATTCTGTTCCATTGATTTTCAAGTCTGGGGTTTTTTTGCCAGTACCCTGCTGTTTTTTATCACTCTAGCTTTGTAGAATAACTTCAAGTCAGAGATTGTGATGTCCCCAGCCTTGCCCTTGTTTTCCAGAATTGTTTTTGCTATTCTAGGTCTCTTCTGGTTCCTTGTAAATTTTAGGATTATTTTCTCTAGTTCTGTCAGTAATGCTATTGGTATTTTGATTAGGACTGCATTAAAATCTGTGTAACAGTTGGAAAGTATAGTCATTTTCACTTGATTCTGCCTATCCAAGAACAGGGGATATCTTTCCATTTTCTGTTATTCCCTTTGATCTTCTTTTTGATTCCTAAGTATTTCATTTTTCTTGATGCTATTGTTAAAGGTGTTGCTTTCCTAATTTTTCTCTCAGTGAGTTTATTATTCATGTACCGGAATGCTATTTTTTTTGGCTGAGAGAGTTTGTTTACTTGTTTGATTTACTGAATCTTTTTTGTTTTTGCTTAAATTCTTTTATTGGTACATTTTAGGTATACAATACGTTTACATTTATCATTGGGTGCTAGTACCTGTACATGATGTATCTTGGTTCTTATTTTTTCCTCATTACCTGTGCGCCCTTCACCCCCTTCACCCTTCCCTATGTACATAGACTTTGTTTTCATTTTTTTCTTTTCTCATAATTTTTCCTTTCCCTTCTTTCCTTTCCCCTTCCCCTCTAACTTGCCCTACCACTTTTGACCTTTTCTTCCTATTTCAAATTACTTGATTTTTGATTGTTGATTTTATATTCTGCTATGCTACCAAATTTGGCTATTAATTCTAGGAATCATTTAGAGAAGTTTTAGGGTCTTCTATGTTATCGTGTCATAAGCAAATTATGATAATTAAAATTATTCCTTTCCTATCTATATTCATTTTATTCCTCTCTCTTTTCTAATTGCTCTGGCTTATGTTTCCAAAACTATATTGAATAGAAGTGGTGATAGTAGGCATCCTTGTCTTGTTCCTGATTTTCGACTGAAAGCTTTCAGTTTTTGACCATTTAGTATATGATTGTTGCTTTGTCACAGATGGCTTTTATCAGATTAAGATAGAGACTTTATATTACAATTTTCTTTAGAGTTTTTACTGTGAATGGGTGTTGGATTTTGTCAAATGCTTTTTCTGCGTCTATTGACATCATCTTGTGGTTTTTGTCCTTGGTCCTATTAATGTGATGTATTACACTTATTGATTTGCATATGTTGAATCATCCCTGCATCCTTGCGATGAAGCCTACTTGGTCATGTTATATAATCTTTTTGATGATTTGCTACAGTCTATTTCCTAGTATCTTATTAAATATTTTTATATTTATGTTCATTAAAGAGATTGACATGGTTTAGTTTTGTTTTGTGTTTTAGTTAGGTTCTTCTCTGGTTTTGGTATCAGGGTAATGCTTGCTTCCAGGAATGAATTTGAGAGTATTGCTTCCCTTTCAATTTCACTGAAGAGTTTGAGAAGTGGTAGCATTAGATTTTCTCTCATATTCTTGTAGAATTCAGCAGTGAATCTGTTAGGACTTGAGCTTTTTTTGTTGGTAGATATTTTTTATTACTTCTACTTCATTAACTGACATTGGCTTATTTAGAATTTTAACAAGAAGATACAGCTTTGATAATTCATATGTATCTAGGAATCTATTTCTTCTGACTTTTTCATCTTATTAGAGTACAGGTTTTCAAAGTTAAGTACCAATGTTCCGGATTTCTGCAGGATCTGATGCGATTTTGCCCTTTTCATTCCTAATTACATGGATATGGGTCTTTTCTTTCCTTGTTTTGATAAGGTTGGCTAGGGATCTGTCTATTTTATTTAATTTTTCAAAGAAGTAACTCTTCAATTTAATTCTTTGTATTTTTTTAGTCTCAATTGTATTAATTTCTGCTCTGATGTTTATCATTTCCTCCCTCATATGAGCTTTGGGTTTGACTTGGTCTTCTTTTTCCAGAAGCTTGTGATTCAACATCTTGTTATTTACTTGAGCTAGTTCTGTTTTTCTGATATAGCAACTCATCTCTATAAACTTCCAACATAGGACTGCTTTCATTTGTGTCCCATAAATTTTGGTATTGGCATTATTATTTAATTGTAGAAACTGTCTATTTTTTTCTTTAATTTTATCTGTGACACACTGGTTATTCTAGAGAATATTATTTAATTTCCATGTGTTTATGTAGCTTTTGTGGTTTCTTTTGCCATTTATTTCCAATTTCATTACACCATCATCCAACAATATCCATGGGATAATTTCAGTTCCTTTGCATTTACTTAAGCATATTCTATGAGCTAGTATGTGATCTACTTTGGAGAAAGTCCCATGTGCTCCTGAGAAGAATATGTATTCTATTATTGGGTGGAACACTCTGTGGGTATATATTAAGTCCATTTCTTCAAAGATTTAGTTTGGCTTAGCTATTTCTTTGTTGATTTTTTGTCCAGTTGATCTATTTGTGACAGTGAGATGTTGAGGTCCCCAATTATCATTGCATTAGTGCTTACTGATTTTTCATATCTATTAGTGTTTGTTTTATGTAGTTGGATTATTCCTTTAAGTATGCTTTTGTCTCTTCTGATAAGTCTTGGTGTGAAATCCACTTTGTCACTAATTAGAATAGCTAATTCTATTTGTTCTATTTGTTCTGAGTTCATGTTGCATGGAGTATTGTTTCCCATCCTTTGATTTTCAATCTATGAATTTCTTTTTGAGTAAACTGTGTTTCTTCTATGAAGCATATAGAAGCATATTGTTGGATCTTGCTTCTTGATCCATTCTGCTAATCTGTTTCTTTTAATTGGTGAATAGAGATCATTCCCATTGATGGTTATAACTGATATGTATTGACTTATTCTTGTCATTATATTATTTTCCTGATGTTGGTTTCCTTTCTTTCCCTTCTATTTAATTGCTCACCTTGTCTGGTGGATCCTTAGAATTGTTGTCTTCATTGTCTTTTTCTAGGATATCCTTCCAAAATTTTGGAATGCTGGTGGTGTGGTCTTGAATTTCTTAGGGTGTTTTATTTTTCATGGAAGTATCTTATTGCTCCATTAATTTTGAAAGATAATTTTGTAAGGTACGTCAATTGGGGTTGAAGGTTTTTTTTAGAGCTTGAAATACTTCACTCCAACCTCTCCCTGACTTAAGGGTTTGTGTTGAGAAGTCTGCTGTAATTCTGATGGGTTTTCCTTTATGGGTGATTTGTTTCTTTTTTCTAACAGCCTTTAATATTCTGTTCTTGTGTAGAATTTCTGGAATCTGGACTACTATATGCCTTACTGTAGTTTTTTTCTGATCATGACTAGCTCTATATGCCTCATTTACCTGTATGTCAAATTCTTTTTACATGTTTGGAAAGTTTTCTTCTATGAGAAAAATTTTAATGCCCTTTGTGTCATCTTCTGATCTTTCATTGATCCAATTAATCTTAAATTAGTCTTCTTTTCATCCTCTAGCAACTGTTGAATTGATTTTTCTCAGTTGATGATCACCAATCATAGCCTTATCTTCTAGATCTAATATTCTATCTTCATATTGGTGATTCTGCTGCATATACTTTCAGTAAAACATTTAGTCTCCTGGGTTTCTGTTTTGTGTTTTGTGGAATCCAGTTCTTTGCTATGTTGGGCATTCGTGGTTTCTTTCCATGGCTTTTCCAATCTCCTCTATTTTTTTATCTATATCTACTCTTGTTTCACTAACCATTTCCTTCACTATGATCATCAACTCTTTAGTTATATATGTAATTATTTCTCATTTGAATTTGTCAAGAGTCTTATTCATCTTTTTTGTTACTTCTGCTGCTACCATCTCAGAAAATTCAGATGGATAGCTTTTGATTTCTTCTGCCTCAATGTCCTCTGAATTTGCTTTGGGGGAGGTGGAGGGTTGGGGGTATGTTTTGCTTCCATGTTTCCTCATTTTCTTTTGTTGTTGTTGTTGTTTGTTGGGTTGTTTTCCATGTTAAGGCTTGTAAATTGCTTGAGATGTGTTTCTTTATTACTAGTATCAAGACCTCTCTAGGTCATGACTCATTTCCAGAGATGTCTTCTAGGCATAGCTGGGTTTTGGCCTTTGATTCTGTCCCAGGATCCTACCTCTTCGGTTTATTAAGAATGAAAGGTTGCACACTGTTTGGCCTAGCACCTTGTTGTTTGGTACTGGACTATAAGCATTGTTTATGACCCTTAGACAATCTAGGTATTGGCATACAATGAATATCAATAGATCACAACTATATCACATTGTTTAAAATAGTACAATCAGCAATAACATCAAGCATAAACTGGATAATGACAAACTTATATAACTAATGCTTTGCCACCTTTAACCATAAGATCTATAGTTTTATAGCAAAGTCTAAGACAAATCATAAAATTATATACAGTAAATATACACCCAATAGAGCATTTTTACCCCCTTTAATCATAGAGCAGTATTCAATCATAGTAAGATATAGTTAACTACCTACAGATTTATAAGAATAAATAGTACAGGTATGGAAGTGTGAAGAAAAAGGGAAATAAAATAGATTATGAAAAATAAAGCAATGGAAAATGTGAAGAATGTGGCTAGATTGATGTAAAAGATCCTGTTAAAGAGCAGAGGGAAATTAGTGCCATGAAGTAACAGTTACAGAGAAAACCAACTGGGACAAGGACAAATAATTGGGAGTGGAGATTAAACTAGAGGAAAAGAAAATAAGACAAATGCTAAGGGAACAAGCTGACAATGAGAAAGTGAGAAAAGCAGAGGTAGAGAGAGTATAAAATTTGAGCCTATTCAAACAAATAAAACAAATATTAAACAATGGGTAAGAGGACAAGGAAATGGGTGTTAAAATCCAACCTCTACCAAAAGAAAAAATGGTAGAAAATCAAAAATGTACCAAAAGAGGAGCAAAAATAAAAATGGGTTAAATTAATGGAGATGAAAAGAAAAAAGTTCCTATGTATTTCCAGAAGAGTGTTTTCTTCTAGGGCCAATAGTCTAATCTTACAAGTCACATTCTTCTTTATCGCTCTTTAAAGTCTGTGAGTTTGTATGGATGTTGCTCAGTTCAAGGGAATCTCTCACCATAATTTCCTATTTGTGGCAGCTGTTCAAGCTGGAGTATCAGACTGGGGAAGGTGTGGGGCCTTGGTTCTGAGGCTTCTTCTGTGGATTCCTGCTGGTTGGAGACCAATGCTGTTCATTGGATGTATAGTTCAGTGTCCATTAGACTGGCTCCAGACATCAGGTGGAGGCTCATCTTGCCTCAGGCTGCCTAGAGGAGATACAGGTATCCCCAAGGCTAACATGGAGAGATTCTGGTAAGCCAAGTAAAGGTACAGGGTATTGGATAGTGTCTCAAGGAGTACCAGGCAAAACAGGCAAACACTTAATCTTTGCAGCTAACCAGTCAGAGGACTGGCTCTTTGTATCAGGCAGAGACTGTGCCTATAACACTAGCAGAAGGCAGGGTACAGACTCTGATATGGCTAGAGAGGAGGCAGTGCAATGGGTGCTGAGTAGGTACTGCCACAGTCCAGGTGTACCAGGAGGAGACTCATGCAGGATTAGAACACCCATTGTAAACCCAGGCTGCCCAGGGACTGGTGCTGGCTGTCAGATGGAGTCTCTGGCAGGTCTAGGATGGGAGCAGGGAACCAAGAGCTGTCTGGAGGCTCAAGGAAGCCTGGGTGTTGAGCACAGACTCAAACCAGACCAGTTTCAGCTCCGTGTGCTGGATGATTTCCCAGTTGGTGTAGGCTTCCAGTGGCAAATTGGGTGTCTGAGGCCCAGCACTGAAGACTTCTGACACAGCAGTGATGGCTTATTTATCCACTGCGGGTCTGAGGTTGAGCTGGTGGAGAGGGAGTTGCTCCTATCCTTGGTCACTGGCCCCTGGTGTGTGCCAGTGAAAATGCCACTAGACTGCAGCCTTCTCTTTGGAGCAGACAGTGAGACAAAGGTCCCCACACCCTAAGTTCATCCTGTGAGGCTAGACTCTGCTAGTCTCTTGGCAACCTCCAGCCATTTGAGAACTTCCCAAAATGGCTGTTCTCATGAGGTATAAGGGCAGAAGCCCTACAGGCCAGACCTGCCAGACCACTTCCCCTCTTTTAAACTCCTATGCCTATGTTTTATTTGATCTAAAAATCCTTTCTTTCAAATTGATTTTTTTCTACCAGGCTATATGGCCTTCCCCTTCTTTCAATTACCTGTGTTTTTAGTTGACATTCTCTGGGTCTCTCAGATGTGACTCCTCCTCTATTCAGCCATGTTGAATTCCCTCAATTTTGTTTTTTTAGCATAATTTGTTCCAGAAACATGGTTATAATCCAAAGCACTGTGTACCAAAGCATATTTCCCCATAAAAAATAATGGAAACTCAGATGATTTGCTCCAAAGCCCAAAAATATTCATATAAAATGATTACAATACTGTAATATCACACAAAATAACACTGAAATTGCAAAAACATAAAGAAAAATAAATAAATTAACCTGCACTTACTTTTGAAAATCTTCCTGACTTCTGTAAGGGAGACAAGAGACAACCTAATAGGATCACTTTCTTTTTGTGTAACTTTAAGAAGAAACCTACCCAATGACACTTGCTTTTGCTTCCTTTTGAGGATTTTATAGAAACTGACATAGCATTGTCATTAAGCAGATTCATCACTCACACTGCTATAGCCTTTTTTGAGCTGTGCTTTTCTACAAAATTGTGCATTGTTTCCCACATTTTGTACATCTCCTTAATGTCATTTGGAGTGAGGGATTCCTCCTCATTTTCTTCTCCTCCCCTGCAGATAAGAGATTTTAACCTCTGCCTGTTAGGACATCACCCACAATGAGAGAGAGAGAGAGAGAGAGAGAGAGAGAGAGAGAGAGAGAGAGAGAGAGAGAGAGAGAGAACACTATTGGCTAATTGTGATCATGTGACATTCAGTATCACATACTACTCATATCACAAGACATTGCTTATTTCTCAAGTTAAAATGCTTGCTCATCTTGTGGAACATTCACAGAAAATGTTATTTGTACAAGGTTTCATTGTATTTGCTTCATTTGTTTATGTCTATCTTTTCCATTTGTCTGCTATTTCTTTTGGCAAATGATATGAAGCAGATATCCAGCTGTTTTCTCCAAGTTATCCAATTGTTTCAGCCTATTACTTAGCATTAATCTTTCTTCACTGATTTAAAGTAGTATTTTTATTATTTGATTAATTGTATACCATAGTTTGTTCCAGAGACTTATTATTCTATTCCATTGCCATGCCTGCTTCATTACAGCAACTTTATAAAATCTTTTAAAATCTAGAAATGTAAATCTGCATATGTACTACTTTTTCAAATATTTCAAAAGCCCCTCAGATGAACTTTCTGATTACTACATCATTAAAAATAAACTCTTTAAGAATTTTTATTGGAATTGAATTAGATTCATTAACTGACTTCAAAACCTCAGCAACTGGGACCCATTTACATATTTTAAATGTTGATAAATTTCAACCGGGACCAGAAAATATCTTGATTTTCATAGGGAGATAGACCTAGATTTAGATGGAGAGAATTGTTCTTAAATACACATCAAACATGTCTAGGCACTGTTTGCACTTATTGTTTTTAGTATTCTATAAATCTCTCTCAAAAAAAAAAAAAACAACTAGCATTTAGCTGTCTGTCTTACTCTCCTGTGGAATATCCATTATGAACATTTTGGATTTCCTAAGTCACATATTTTCATATTTCTCTCACCACCGCCACTGATTACTTCATTTGAGCTCTGGGAGAATTTCCAAGATTTGTGTTCATGTGCACTGATTCAGCTCATCACCAGTACCCATTTGTTTGTTCACTGCTACATTGAAATTTTAAACTCTGTACTTGTATTTTTATTTTAATTTGGCCTTTCAGGATTTTGCTGTTACCTCTCTATGATACTGCTAAGTTCACAAATGCAGCAGCTAGTTAAGTACTATACAGCATATACATTAGAAACATTCAGCAATTTATTTATTGCAGCAGTTTGAATTTTATAGAATTAATATTACTCTGATTTTACAGCATGGTTGCTTTTTAAACCACAGAATATTTTTGAGCTAATATTTGTCTCCATTTGTGCAATTTAAAAATAGGTTGTAACTGCTTGTTAAGAATTGGAGAGAGTATGGTATACGGAACTAAAATGGTTACTATCATAGATTTTTATGCCCTCTCTTTAAAACATCCACACACACATGCACACACACACACACACACACACACACACAATTTTAGACTCCAAAAAAAGGAAGTTAAAGATACACATTTTCACTGATTTGATTTTACCAGCTCAGGGGTTCACCAGCATTATAAGAATATGGAGGTGCCAGGCTACAGGGATCTTCAAAATGACTTGGTCTTTCTCATGGTGAATTTCTCTTAGGTGTAGTGAGGCAGAGAACATTTGCTGGGAACTATTTTCCATTCTCCATAGTCTATGCCAGCATTCAGAACTGCCATTAACCACCTGCTCAGTTCAGAGTCTGGAATCTGACTGGTACCAAGGTCAACCTTATAGATGAAGATGACTTCTCAGGCCACCTCCCCTGGAATGTACAAATTCAATCCACTACTTCTCAGAACCTATAGTGGAGCAGGTATGGGATCACTTCAGCTTACTCCCCTGACAGATTGCTCTTTTCTGTGCAAAATAAATGATTATGGTGTTAACCAGCTATGGTAGCTACTCCATTTTACCCAATAAAATTTTCTCCAAATTTCTAAAGCTTGTCTTGCACCATTTTCTAGTTTCTAGTGCATAATAAACCCTATTATTACCCAGAAGTAATTTGTGTAGGACTCAAAAACCAAGAGGTTACGTGCATGTGTTTAAGTTGCCATTTTTTCCTGAAAGCTTTAAACTGTATTTTAGAAATTGTAAAATACTGTGTAACCTACTTCTGTCAGTGTTGACACCATTCTAACTGTCACCCCAGCTTTATATCAGTATACTTTTGACTCCTTTTTCTTCCTTATCTGAATGCAGTCCACATATTGTGAAACAGTACTTTCACATCCATTTTTCTTTTCTACTTCCACTGTGACTAACCTAGACTAAGCTCTTATCTCTAATACAGCCTCACATGCTAAATCATCTCCAGCTCTGCTCCTAGAGCCCAATCTATCTTCCATGCCCCTGATGTTGTTCTTCATAAAGCATCTCAACAGCCACCAGTGCCTCTTACTTTCAATTGGATGCAATTCAAATACTTTTAGATTTCTCACTACCTGGTTTCTTTTTATGTGAATAATCTTATTTTAATCACTCTCTGACATAAATCATCCTGGACTCCCACAACTTTATTTGAGTTAAGCGATGCTCAATTTCAATTTCAACCAGTTGCCATGCTCCATAATCTGCTTAGAATGCCCTCTTCGTTTCCCTGGGTTTGATTGTACACATCTGGAACATATGGCCCTATCTTATTTATGGTCACAACCCTCCACCTCCTGTTACATTACTAAGTTCACAGCATTAAACAAATGATTATTGTCATACCAATTTCTATCATATACCTTTCCTATCCCACAATGCTGTAATCTGTGACATCTGTTACAAATACTCAAGGTTTACCATTGATCTATTTTTTACTTTTTATAATTATTTTTTAAGTTTATCTTTGAACTACAATGTAGATCAATATTTCATAAATGTTTTATTGATGGTGAAAATAAAGGATATTCTCTGTAGGATGCAAAGAATCAATATATACACATTTACAAATATAGCTGTATTAATTATATTATTCAGGACTTACATAACATGTTTATTTTTTCTATTTGATCTATAAAAGATGCAGAAATGTGTGTTAGGGTCGTCTACTGACCTTGTAATTTATCCATTTATTTTCTATACCTTTCTTTTGTCTATTCTAAGGACATCTGTGTCAATCAGATAAGCAGAACAACTATGAGCTGGGATAAGGGATATATTACAGCCATTAGAGACTACACAATTGTAGGAGGACATGGGAAGTATAGGTCTGGAAAGAACTGGAGGATCAGAGAAGTCACTTGAGGAACCCACTACGAGTAGTCATTAAAGTGAAGCCAGGAAGAATTCAAAAGCTATGGAACAAATGCATAGGTTAATAGCCAAGTGCCAGGCCATGTGCCTGCTGGAAAAGAGTTGGATATGGAGGAAGGATTTGGAAAGAACAGCTAGCCATGCAGTTGAAGGGTCCAATGCCAAGCTGAAACTTGCCAGCCTCTATGAATCTGTTGCCACAACTCACTGCCATAACCTTCTGATTCTCAATCTACCCAACTATTGCTCTGGTCATCACTAACGCAGAAGGGGATTCTAGAAAATGTTAAGTAAATTGACAACAGAAACTAGCCAGCGCAGTTTAACCCCTGGTCAATATGGCCACCATCCACACATCTTTTAAATATATTTAGTCTCCAACTAAAGATTGTATAAAAATCATGCTTTGCAGAATATGATGCAAACAGCCCTTCTAAAATATCAAACAATCTGTCTTCTCAAAATGAGGATACAAAAATCACCAGCATCCTATGTCATTTTGTCTGTTTGCAACTGATCTTTGTGAAATACAAGACTAAAATATAAAGAGATAAAAAGCCATAATTAGTACATTATCTGTTAGGTAGTAGGAGAACTGGAAAAGGAAAAACACAAATTAAATTATATATACTCATATAAATATACATAAATGTATATGTAATTATATAATCTATAAGTAGATACTATACATAATTATATAACTATATAAAATATCTATAACTATATATAACTCATTTATAAATAAACCTGTATTTAATTATATATTATAGATATATCATAAATTTAAACATCTATACAAACATTTACATCCAGGTAAGGAATAAATGATCTTGATTGTATCATAATTTCTATTGTGTATAATTACTACTTTGCCTCTGTTTTCCTTCCTTCAGCAAGTTATGGTCCCTTGGCTGGACTAAAGTTTTCATTTCTGAACCATCTATACATTAATAGCTCTGCTTATATTAACCTCTTGCACTACATTATCTGTCAGTATCATTTTGCTTTTGGTGATAGTTTTTTAAACTTATTTTACACCTTAATTAGTATCTTAGTAAATATTATTTTAATAAGAGGTTACATAAGAAGGCTTAAGCCAAATGTCATTTTGAGTCAGAACTGATATTTATGGATATTTAAACAAATATATAATCTAAGAATATTTATTTAACAGTGATAATCTTCCAAGAACTGTGCTGAGCATGGGGAACACTGAAATGTTCTCCAAATAGCTTAGATTCAGTAGGACACATGTGCATTCAGTGGAATGCTGAATGAGAAGAATATATAGGAACAGGCATCTTCACACGGTCCTAAAGTATGAGTTTCCTGAGAGACATGCTAGGGAAAAGCAACCTGGGGTAAAAAGCATCATGTACACAGACAAGAAACAACCTTGAAAAATCAGGGTTGGGAAACTAACCTTGATGATGTAAAAGTCAAAATAAACTGAGCAATATTTAAGAGATAGAATAGGTTGTACAAATGATGTGATGTGAATGTCATAATCAGAAAACAAAATCAAGAGAAAGAATTAAGAGAAGTATACTTTGACATAGAGTTTTAAGTATAATGTTTAAGGTTCCAAATGGAACCAAAAGACAAACCTACGATTGTTATTTTACTCTATTATTTTACTATATATTTGGTGGAAGGAGAGATGACAGGGTAGGTATAAGCTATGAGTCTCTGGAAAGGTAGGGAAAGAGTGAGCTATATGTAAAAATATACAAGGTAGGATGTGGACCAGAGACATGCAGCTGCAGGCAGATCCCAGCCAGAGCCCCGCCCAGACACCAGTGGGTCAGGCACACAAGCCCAAGCCAAAGGGTAGTCCAGAAAAGAGCTGCACAGGCACACAAACATCAGCCAGAGGCCCACCCCATACCAGCAATAAGTACTTGGAGACCCTAGCCAGAAGCCTGCTCAGACATCAGAGTCAAGGTTGCACAGCTCCTAGCAAAAGGCCCTCCCAGACAACAGTTATATGGGGGGCAGGCCCTAGCCAGAAGCACACTTACATAGCATCCCATCTGTGCACAGATCCCAGCCAGAAGCCTGCCCAAACAGCAGCTCAGGGACCCAGAGGTCAACAATTCTGAACCCAGAAATTGGTACACTGGTGAGCATCAGAGAAAAGGTTGCTCGGTGGCTTACTGAGAATTGAAGACCACTGGATGAGCAAAAAGTTGCCTCAACAAAGGCACACCAGGATGCATCTGTTGACATGTGAAGACACCTCAGTAAGTCTCAAAACTAGACTTCCAGATCACCTAAAGCAACCCCAAAGGGAAACAAGATGGAACAATCTGATACTCAACAACCTGGACTCCCTGAACTGGCAACGAAAGAGGACCTGGAAAAAATAAAATCAGAAATGATTTCTAGGATAATAGCAGAGATTGTGCCCATAGTGCAAGACATGATTAATAAATCTAGAGCAGACACAGATTAAAAAAATAGAGGAGCTGAGGAACATGATGGAATCCCAACATAGGAAGCAAATAGAATCCATAAAACAGATGGAAACAGATTTCCAGGAAAGTAAAAACTCCATTGAAAGTTTATGCAGCAGAATGAGCAAGTGTGAGGATATAATTTCAGATATAGAAGATAGGATTGCAACTAGTGACTATGAAAAGAAAAATTTCTCAAAAATAGTAAGGGACGATGAGAAATCAATCCGGCAACTTCTAGACGATGCAAAGAAGAATGACATAAGATGGATCGGAGTCAATGAAGAAACAGGAGAGAGTGGAAATGACAAAAAAACTGTTCACAGAAATGATGTCAGAAAACTTCCCAAGCAGGGGGAAAGGACTTGACATACAGATAAGTGAGACATACAGGACTCCAACTGGACTTGATAAAAAAAATCTACACATAAGCATATAATTGTTAAGATTCTAGAAACCCAACAGAAGAACAAAATTCTACAAGCAGTTAGAGAAAAGAAATAAATCACATACAAAGGAAAGCCCATCAGAATCACAGCAGACTTCTCAGCACAAACCCTCAGGGCAAGAAGATCTTGGAGTGACATATTCCAAGCCCTAAGAGAAAACAGCCTCCAACCCAGATTGGTGTACCCTGCAAAACTATATTTCAAAATTGATGATGAAATAAGATACTTTCATGACAAAGAGCAAATGAGGAACTTTATAAATACCAAACTAGCACTTCAAAGAATTTTAAACAATATCCTAGGAAAACAAAAGGAACACAAGCCCACAAAGTCCAGCAGAATAAATCCATCAGGCACAACAAGAAATTAAATGCAAAGGGGGAGAATCCAACAAACAAAAAAAGTCATGACAATGATAAGTCAATATGTATCATTTATAACCATCAATATTAATGGTCTTAATTCACCAATCGAAAGAAATAGACTGGCAGAATGGGTCAAGAAGCAAGATCCAACAATATGCTGCATATAAGAAACACATTTATCTCAAAAAGAAACTCATG
This sequence comes from Heterocephalus glaber, assembly GCF_053883595.1. NCBI lineage: Eukaryota > Metazoa > Chordata > Mammalia > Rodentia > Bathyergidae > Heterocephalus > Heterocephalus glaber. The sequence continues at coordinate 38,951,005 of NW_028258308.1, forward strand.
ATCTGAAAGTTAAAGGGTGGAAAACAATACTCCATGTGACAGGAAACCACCCCCCCAAAAAAAAGCAGGAGTAGCTATCCTCTTTGCAGATCAAGTGGATTCCAAACCAATACTATTAAGAGAGACAAACAAGGACACTGCATCCTTGTAAAGGGAAAAATCCGAGAGGAAGAGATGGCAATCATAAATATATATATTCACCAAACACTAGTGGGCCCAATTATATAAAACAAATACTAAAGGACATGGAAAATGAAATAAGCACTAATACAATTGTAGTGGGGGACCTTAACACCCTACTGTCACAAATAGATAGATCAACTGGACAAAAAATAAACAATGAAATACTAAAATTCAATCAAAGTCTTGAACAAATGAACTTAACAGATATTTACAGAGTGTTTCACCCCACAAAATCAGAATACACGTTCTTTTGAGCTGCACATTGTTCATGCTCCAAAACAGACCATATACTCACTCATGGAATATGTTTATGTAAGTGCAAAGGAATTGAATTTATCCCCTGTATATTATCAGACTATAGAGTGATGAAATTGAAGATCAATAGCGAAAGAACACAAGAACTTCATAAACACATGGAAATTGAACAACACACTTCTGAACAACCAATGGGTCAAGAGGAGATTAAAGAAGAAATCAGACAGTTTGTAAAATTAAATGGCAATGGCAATACAACATATCAGAATCTACAGGACACAATGAAAGCAGTCTTACCAGGGAAATTCATAGCAGTGAATACTTATATTAGGAAAACAGAGCAAGCTCAATTAAACAACCTGATTCTGAATCTCAAGCTTCTAGAAGAAGAGCAGGACAAACCCAAAGCTCATAAAAGGGAGGAAATTATAAACAACAGAACAGAAATCAATGCAGTGGAGACTAAGAGAATGATACAAAACATAAATGAAGCAGAGAGTCGGGTTCTTCGAAAGAATAAACAAAATTGACAAACCCTTAGCCAACCTTATCAAAAAAAGAAAAGGCCCAAACCCATGCAATTAGGAATGAAAAGGATGAAATTACAACAGACTCAGCAAAAATCAAGAGGATCATCAATAGCTACTTCCAGAACCTATATGCCAATAAGATGAAAAAAACCAAAGAAATGGACAGATACCTAGATACGTATCAATGACCAAAGTTGAACAAAGAAGACCTAAGAATTCTAAACAACCCAATATCAATAAATGAAACAGAAAATATAATTAAAAACTTACCAACTAAGAAAAGCCCAGGTTCTGATGGCTTCAATCCTGAATTCTATAAGACATTTAGAGATGAACTATTGCCACTACTCTGGAAACACTTCAATGAAATTGAAAGGGAGGCAATACTCCCAAATTCATTCCTGAAAGCAAGCATCACCTTGCTCCGCAAAGCTGAGAAAGACCCAACTGAAAAAGAGAACTACAGGTCAATCTCACTAATGAACATAGATGCAAAAATCCTTAATAAGATACTGGCAAATAGAATGCAGAAGATCATCAAGAAGATTATACAATCTGACCAAGTAGGATTCATCCTAGGGATGCAGGGATGGTTTGACATATGCAAATCAATAAATGTCACACAATATATCAATAGACCCAAGGACAAAAACCATATGATCATCTCAATAAATGCAGAAAAAGCATTCAACAAAATCCAACATGCATTTATGATAAAAGCCCTACAAAAAATTGGAATAGGCAGACTCTACCTCAATCTGCTAAAAGCCATGTATGAAAAACCAACAGCCAATATCATACTAAATGGTCAAAAACTGAAATCCTTCACACTAAGATCAGGAACAAGACAAGGATGTACCCTATCCCCATTCCTGTTCAATATAGTTTTGGAAACATTAACCACAGCAATTAGACAAGAGAAAGAAATAAAAGGAATAAAAATAGGAAATGAAGAAGTCAAATTGTCATTATTTGCATACAAAATGATATTCTCCATAGAAGATCCCAAGAACTCCACCAAAAGTCTTCTAGACTTAATAAATTCAGTAAAGTACTTGGATACAAGGTCAGGACACAAAAATCAATATCTTTCCTCTACATGAACAACAGACTCACTAAGAGAGAAATGGGGCAAACAATTCCTTTAAAAATACCATCCAAAAAATTCAAATACGTAGGAATCAACCTAACAAAAGAAATCAAAGACTTCCTCTCTGAAAACTATAGCCTGAGAGAGACTGAAGATGATATCAGAAAAGAAAGACATCCCTCACTCCTCAGTAGGAATATAGTAAAAATGGCCATACTTTCAAAACTGCTATGTAGATTCAGTGCAATCCCAGTTGAAATTCCAGCAGCATACCTCACGGACCTTGAGAAAACAATCCAAAAATTCATTTAGAACAAGAAGAGATATAGAATAGCAAAAGCAATTCTAGGTAACAGAGACGTGACAGGGGATATTACAACCCTCAACTTGAAACTATACTACAAAGCTACTGTGATAAAAACAGCAAGGTACTGGCAAAGAAACAGACCTGAGAACCAGTGGAACACATTAGAAGATGCAAAAACAACTCCAGACACACTCAACCCCCTCGTCTTTGACAAAAGAGCCAAACACCCTCACTGGAGGAAAGATGGCCTCTTTAATAAATGGAGCTGAAAAAATTGGGTTTCAACTTGCCAAAGACTAAAACTAGACCTATATCTCTAACCAGGCACTAAATTAAAATCTAAATGGACTAAAGATCTAAATATTAAAACAGAAACACTAAACTGGCTGGAAGAGAGTTTAGGAAGAATTCCTGAAGACATTGGTGTAGGAAAAATTTTATGAACAAAACTTCAGTTTCCTGTGAACTAGCACAAACAATCACCAAGTGGGACATCTTCTTATTAAAAAGCTTCTGGACAGCAAGAGAAACCACCAACAGTGTGGAGAAACAACCCACAATGTGGGAAAAAATTTTCACCAGCTGTCCTTCAGACAGGTCTACTATCTAGAATCTATAAAGAACTTAGAAAAATCAGACTTCCCAAATTTAAAGACCCAATCCAAAAATGGGCATCTGAAATGAACAGACGTTCCTCAGACAAGAAGGAGAAATAGCAAATAAACATATGAAAAAACATTCAACTTCACTGGTCATTTGAGGGATTCAAATGCAAACAATGCTGAGATTCCATCTCACCCCAGAAAGAATGGCTGCTATCATGAAATCAACCAATAATAAATGCTGGTGGGGCTGTGGGGAAAGAGGAACACTGTTCCACACTGCTGGTGGGAGTGTAGACTGGTGCAACCACTGTGGAAATCAGTATGGAGGAGATACCTCAGAGAACTAGGAATGGAAGTCTCATTTGACCCAGCTATTCATTCCCCTGCTGGGTATCTTCCCCAAAGAATTAAAAGAATCATGCCACAGTGACATATGTGCACCCATGTTGACAATGGCATAGTTTGTGAGAGCTAAAACTTGGAAACAACACAATTGCCCATCAACTGGAGACTGGATAAAGAAAATGTGCTTTTTCAATAAAATGGTGCATTACTCAGCCATAAAGAACAAGAAATTAGAGACATTTATAGCTAAATAGATGCACATTGAGGCAATAGTTACAAGTGAAATAAATAGGACACACATGTAAATACCAAAGTTTCTCTAGTGTGAGAAACCGAAAGTGTAAATAAGGACTAAAAGGTAAAATAGATAATGTAAAATAGTAAAAAAAGGGACAAAGGGAAACTGGGAGAGGTAGGGGAAAGGAAAGAAGGGAATGGAATTAATATGAGAAAATGAAAAAATGGAAACAAATCTTTGTAAATAGGGAGGGGCAGAGGTGTTGAAGGGAGGGTGAGGTAATGGGAAAAAAATAAGAACCAAGATAGAGTATGTAAAGGTGCACATTTCCAATGATGAATGGCATTATATTGTGTACCTAAAATGTACCAATAAAATTAACAATATTAAAAAATAAATAAATAAAATGGAGTAGTACTCAGCCATAAAGAATGAGAAACTAGAGACATTTAAAGCTAAGTGGATCCACATTGAGGCCATACTCTTACATGAAATAAATAGGACACACATTTGTAAATACTGAATAGTTTCTCTGGCGTGAATAACTAAAAGTGTAAATAAGGATCAAAATGTATAACTGATATTGTGAAATAGGAAGGAAAGGTCTAAAGGAGTAGGGGGCATGGGAGTGGTAGGGGAAAGCAAAGAAGGGAAAAGAAAAAATATGAGAAAAGGAAAAAAGTGGCAACAGAGTCTTTGTAAACAGGGAAGGGTGGAGGGGGTGAAGGGAGGGCAGGGGAATGGGGAAAAAATAAGAACCAAGATTCAACATGTAAAGGTACAAGATTCCAATGATGAATGTAACTGTATTTTATACCTAAAATGTACCAATAAGCTTAATGGAAAAAAATATACAAGGTAAAAATATGAGCATGTTATTTAGTATTTGGTAGTTTAAAAAAAAGAACAAAAAATGAAGTTAGATTGACTAAAAATTTGTTATGCAAACCAGGATACTCTTGAGAGTGAAAGCAGTTGACATTAATAAATATAAAAAGGAAAACAAGAATCAACTAGATTTGAATGAACTAACTCAAAAATATGGTCACTGTTGAGCTCTGCTCCCAGCCACCCCAGAAATTGGCACTGTCATGCGATGAGCTCAGGACCACCACCCATGAACCTGGCACCATTGCACGGAGGGCCTCACCCCCAGACCAGACTACTGCATGGGCTGGGCTGATATCTGGATCCCCACTACAAAGGCACCCAGATCCATAAAGGTTATAAGCTTCAGAATTCAGAGCATAAGTGAACAACAAAGAGAGGGCCTCTCTGAGGCTCCTTGATGAAAATTGATGCCCACTGGGAAAGTTAAGGAAATCTCTGCAATAAAGGTGCACTGGCCCACTGTGCTTAGTAAGTTGGTGGGATCAGCACCTCCCATCAAAACCCGGACTCACTTCAGAGGAAAGGCAGCTGAAACCTGCAGTAGAACCTTGCAGAATTCAAATCTGTAGGAGGTCAGGGAGCTCAACTTGGACCTTGCAGCCAGATATCAGCCTGAATCTCAGTGGACTATCAGTGGCTTGTTGAGACTAGTCAACATAGATCTGCACACTCTTGCCCATGTTGTCTATTGTTCTTCATTTATCTCCCTTTTTGTTCTTGTTCCTCTCCTATTTCAGTTTTTTCTCTCTTTACTTCTCTCAATTGTCATTATTTTTATAGGAAGGTGAATACAGCTTCTAGCTTCCCTATTGCTATCAGTTTATTCTGTTCTTGTCTTTGTTCCTTCACTCTGTCTTTTCCTCTTGTTTTCAACCATTTCCCAAAGTTTGTGTGATCATCCTGTGTCCTCTAACCCCACCTCTGACCTTTCCATCTCCTACCTCTATATCTCTCCCTCCCCAATTCCTGCTACATCCTCATCCCGAAGGTATATTTGCTATATGTAAGGGTTTATTTACTACAAACATATTTTGGGCTGGTCCTTGATTTTCATCTAGTTCACGCAGTTAAAGGTGACAAATTAATAGCTACCATAAATTGTCATTTTCTAAGCTGTGTTTGATGCTATTTTTGATGCTGATTGTTATCACTTGGGCTAAATTGTTATGATTGATCTAATCAGCTGGCATACTGAAAATGAGATTGCCTAAGAGTCATTAGAGATTCAAACCCTAAAGACCATGTATACCTGCTAGACATCTCTGAGAAGCAATCATTCTGTAAGGGTTCTAAGTACAAGCAATGAAGATAAGCAATATTGAAGTATCAACCCAGGAATTAAACCAAAAACAGCACCACCAACAAAAATAGAAATGAGAAGACACCTAAACAAGGCACAAACCCAGACTTCCAGCTCACCAAAGACAAATTCTGGGAGCAGCAAGGAGCAAATATTTGGTAATCAACCACCTGGACACCCTGAACTGATACCTTGGGAAGTAAAAAAACAGATGAATGAGGCCCTAGAAAAATTCAAAACAGAAATAATATCCCAGATAACTACAGAGATAGTGAGCAGAATGAAAGACATGAGTAGAGACTCTAAAAAAGAAACAGTTAAAAAAAAAATAGATGAGCTCAGAACCATAATGGAAGCCCTGAATGCCCATCATGGGAAAGAAATGGAAACCATGAACACCCAACATAGGAAAGAAGTGAAATTCATGAAACAGATTCAAACAGATATCCAGGAGATTAAAAACTTTATTGAAAGTATTTGCAGCAGAATGAACCAATGTGAAGACACACTATCAGATATAGAAGACAAGATTGTGGTTAGTGACCATGAAAATAGATATTTCTTGAAAATAGTAAGGGACCATGAAAAACCGATCCAGCATCTGCTAGATGACACAAAGAAGAATAACATAAGACCAATAGGAGTCCATGAAAAAAACAGGAGAAAGTACAAATGATATAAAAAAAACTGTTCACAGAAGTAATAGCAGAAAACTTCCCAAGCAGAGGAAAAGAATTTGACCTACAAATATGTGAGGCATTTAGGACTCAAACTAGCCATGAACAAAAAAATTTACAATTAGGCATATAATAGTCAAGATCCCAGAAACCCAACAGAAGAAAAAATACTACAAGCAGTTAGAGAAAAGAAACAAATCACATACAAAGGAAAGCCCACCAGAATCACAGCAGACTTTTCAACACAAACCATCAAGTCAAGGAGAGTGTGAAGTATTTTGAGCCCTAAAAAAAAACAAGCTCCAACCTAGATTGATCTATCCTGCAAAACTATCTTTCAAAATCAATGGGGAAATAAGATACTTCTATGACAAAGAACACCTGACAAACTTCATGAATTCCAAAACAACATTTCAAACAATTCTAAACAATATCCTAGAAAAAAACCAATAAGGGTCACAACTCCATGAGGCCCAACAGAATGAAGCCATCAGACAAGGCAAGACACTAAAGGAAAAGGGGGGAAAATAAAAAATAAAAGAGCCAACAGCAGGAAAATATCATAACAAGGATAAGTCAAGTGCTCGATTCGGCAGCACATATACTAAAATTGGAAAGATAAGTCAATACATATCAGTTATAACCACAAATGTTAATGGCCTCAATTCACTAATCAAAAGAAATAGACTGGCATAATGGATTAAGAAGCAAAATCCAACAATACGCTGTATAAAAGAAACACACTTAATTCAAAAAGAAATTTATAGACTGAAAGTAAAAGGATGGAAAACAGTCCTCCATGCGACAGGAACCTGGAAAAAAGCAGGGATAGTAATCTTATTTGCAGACAAAATAGATTTCAAACCAAAACTAATTAAGAGAGACAAAAAAGGTCACTACAGCTTTGTAAAGGGAATAATCCAAAAGAAAGAGATGAAATAAATATATATGGTATAGTATATAAATATAAATATATATATAAATATAAATGTTTATACACCAAGCACTAGTGCACATATAAAACAAATATTAATGGACATGAAAAACCAAATAAGCACTAATACAATCGTAGTGGGGGACCTCAACACCCCACTGTCACAAATAGATCATCTAGACAGAAAATCAACAATGAAACACTAGAACTGAATGAAACTTTTGAGCAAATGGACTTAATAGATGTCCACAGAGTATTCCACCCACAAAATCAGAATGCATATTCTTTTCAGCTGCACACAGTTCATTCTCCAAAATAGACCACTTGCTAACTCGTAGAACATGTTTAAGTAAATGCAAAGGAACAGAAGTTATCCCCCATATATTATCAGACCATAGGGCAATTAAATTGGAGATTAATAGCAGAAGAAACCACAAGAACTTCACAAACACATGGAAATTGAATAACACTCTCCTGAAAAACCAATGGGTCACAGAGGAAACTAAAGAAGAAATTAGACAGTTTCTAAAATTAAATGATAATGGTAATACAACATACAGAAACCTATTGGACACAATGAAAGCAGTTCTACAAGGGAAATTAATAGCAATGAATCCCCATACTAGGAAAACAGAGCGAGCTCAAATAAACTATCTAATGCTGAACCTCAAGTTCCTAGAAAAAGAAGAGCAAGACAAACACAAAGCTCATACAAGGGAGTAAATTATAAAGAACAGAGCAGAAATCAATGCAATGGAGACTGAGAACAATACAAAAAGTCAACCAATCAAAGAGTTGGTAATTTGAAAGAATAAATAAAATTGACAAACCCTTAGCCAAGCTTATCAAGAAAAGGAAAGGAAAGGTTCAAATCCATGCAATTAGGAACAAAAAGGGTGAAATCCCAACAGATCCAGCAGAACTCCAGAGGATCATCAATACCTACTTTGAGAACCTGTACTCCAATAAAATTGAAAACCCAGAAGAAATGGACAGATTTCTATATACATATAAATTACCAAAGTTGAACAAAGAAGATATAAAAATTTTAAACACCCCTATTTTAATCAGTGAAATTGAAAATGTAATTTTAAAAGACCCCAAAAACTCCACCAAAAGACTTCTAGACTTAATTGATAGATTCAGCAAAGTAGCTGGATATAAGGTCAACCTTCAAAAATCAATAGCCTCCTTGTACACAAATAACACACTCACTGAGAGAGAAATTTGGGAAACAATTCCTTTCACAATAACATCCAAAAAAATGAAATATCTAGGAATCAATCCAATGAAGGAAGTAAAAGGCCTCTACCTTGAAAACTATACCACTCTGAAAAAAAGATTGAAGAGGATATAAGAAAATGGAAAGACATCCATTGTTCCTGGGTAGGAAGAACCAATATAGTAAAAATGGCCCTACTTCCAAAACTGCTATATAGATTCAATGCAATCCCAATTAAAATTCCAACAGTGTATTTCACCAAACTAGAGAAAACAATCCAAAAATTCATTTGAAACCAGAAGAGACCTAGAATAGCAAAAGCAATTCTGGGCAATAAAGACATGACACATGACATGGGATTTCACAATCCCCAATATGAAACTCTACTACAAAGATACTGTGATAAAAACACTATGGTACTGGCAAAGAAACAGACCCAAGGATCAGTGTAATAGATTAGAAGATGCAGAAACAACTCTAGACATACTCATCCACCTCATCTTTGACAAAGGAGCCCACCATACTCACTGGAGGAAAGATAGCCTATTTAATAAATGGTGTTGGAAAACCTGGACTTCAATCTGCCACCAATTAAAACTAGACCCATATCTTTCATCATGCACTAAACTAAAATCAAAGTGGATGAAAGATCTAACTATTAAAACAGAAACACTAAACTTTCTGGAAGATAAGTTAGGTAGAACTCTTGAAGACACTGGAATAGGAAAAGACTTTATAAACAAAACCTCAGTAGCATGAGAAGTAGCACAAAGAGTCAACAATTGGGATCTCATCTTATTAAAAAGCTACACTGCAAGAAAAACCACCAACAGAGCTAAGAGACAACCTACAATGTGGGAAAAAATTTTTACCAGCTGTTTCTCAGACAAAGGTCTACTATCTAGAATATATAAAGATCTTTAAAATATCAGACCCCCCAAATTTAAAGACCCAATTGAAAAATGGTCATCTGAAATGAACAGACATTTCTCAGACAAAGAAGTAAAAGCAGCAAATAAACATATGAAAAAATGTTCAACATATTTTCTGGTCATTTGAGAGATGCAGATGAAAATGACGCTGAGATTCTACCTCAATCCAGAAAGAATGGCTGTTATCAAGAAATCAACCAACAACGAATGCTGGTGGGGTTGTGGGGAGAAAGAAACACTTCTCCATTGTTGTTAGGAATACAGACTGGTGCAACCACTGTGGAAATCAGGATGGAGGTACCTCAAAAAACTAGGATTAGAGGTCCCATTTGACCCAGCTATTCCCCTGCTGGGTATCTTCCCAAAACAATTAAAAGAATCATAGCACACCTATATATGTTCACCCATGTTCATAGCAGCACAGTTTGTAATAGCTAAAACTTGGAAACTGCCCAATTGTCCATCAACTGGAGACTGCATAAAGAAGCTGTGGGGGTTTTTTTTAAGTATAAAATGGAGTACTACTCAGGCATTAAGAATTAGAAACTAGAGACATTTATAGCTAAGTGGATGCACATTGAGGCCATACTCTTAAGTGAAAAAATTAGACCACACATGTGTAAATACCTAAGTTTCTCTGGCGTGAGAAACTGAAAGTATAAACAAGGATCAAAATGTATAATAGATAATGTGAAATAGGAAGAAAAGGTCTAAAGGGTAATGGGAACTCGGAGGGGTGGAGTAAACAAAAGAAGGGAAGGAAAAAATATAAGAAAAGGAAAAAAGGAAACAAAGTCTTTCTAAATAGGGAGTGCAGGGCAATGGGGAAAAAATAAGAACCAAGATATGTCATGTAAAGGTGCAAATTCCCAATGATGAGGTCATCACATTTTATACCTAAAATGTACCAATAAACTTAATAAATACAAAAAAAGAAATATGGTCACTGTCAACTCGTTATACGTAAATATCACGGACTGGGCAACTTGTAATCAGTAGAAATGTGTTGGTTCACAGTTCTGGATACTAGGAAGTCCAAGATGGTATTTCCAGTATCTGGTGAGGGTGTTCCTGCTGTATTATCTCATGGAAGAAGGCAGAAGAGCAAGACAGGGCAAGAGAGGGCAAGAGGGGCCAACCTACATTCTTATAATGGCATTACTTCCACCTGTGAGAGTGAAGTCCTTATGGTTTAAACACTGCTCAAAAGTCCCACCTTTAAAGGCTAAGTTGATTAGCTCTCAACATGAGATTTGGAGAGGACAAACATCCAAACCATAGTAGTAACCACATAGGGAAGGAGGCATTTACTTAACTTCTCTATATCATTGAGTTCTTTTCCCATGTTCAGATGTTTGATTGAAAAAAAGTAAAATGACAATTCCCATTGCCTTACCTTTTTTACTTTTATTTGTGCAAATAATTTGACTCTCTTGTCTGTCTGCCCAGTGTATGTGATGTGATGGAAAAACAAAGTAATATGTCATTTTAAAAAAAACTATTGAAATAAAAGAAACATTGCCATGAATCCCCCTGCAAAATACCCTTCCTCACTTGAAACTCACTTATCTCATTGTTCTTGTTACTTTCCATGGTAGTGCTGGAAGTCCTCTTTCATGAATGGTCTTAGTTGCACTACCATGGCTGTTCAGTGTTCTGAATTGATGAAAAACCTTTACTTTTCCTGGCCATTTGATTTTGGGGAAGATCCAGAAGTCACATGGTGCCAGATGCAATGAATTAGGTAGATGAAAACCCACTGTAATGTTTTTACGAGCCCCACCTGCCTTTCTGTTAGATAGCACCCAGCAGCTGCAACCACTGTATTTGTGATCACAACTTGTGAAGACACTCACTAAGGAGAACTTATGGAATTGCTTCAGAAAGTGGCAATAATGATGTGGTAAGTACATTAGAAACAAGGGAGAGGATTTTGAGGGGGATTAATAGCAATTGTCTTTCACTGCAATATTTTTTTAAATTTAAGCATTCATCATTATATATTTCAATCATACCTCATATTTTAAACTCCTGGGGAGCCACATCTTCCTCATCTGTCTATACCAGCAGGGCTTAATATATAAACTGGCACTTTTGTTGAATTAGCAAATAAACTTCTGGTTTTTAACTTTGCTTTTCACATTTTATTTCATTCTTTTTCAATTAGTCAAAGTGTCTAATAGGTATAGGTTCTGAAGATAGAAAACAAACATCTCCTGCAATAATTATGAGGATTACATAAAAGGAACTCTTTTTTTCTCCTTGTCCAAATTTGAGGATATAGGGTATTTCATTTTATCTTTATGAGAACTTCGCTTGGAGAGTTCATACAATATCCATCTTGCAAATGGAGCAGAGGAGTTTCAGAGAAGTCGAACAACATTTTTCCTAGAAGAAATAAACCTGATCCCAAGAATTTTAATTGCTATCCCTGTTCTGCCTTTCTCATGAATCATGTTTCTATCATCACAGAAGAGCACAGGCCAGAGTTGGATTTCTGACTGCAGACAACAAACTCTTCATGCTCCCCTTTTTACTTTCTCCTTCAGCACTGGATCTTTCTCATTCAGTGCTGCCAGTTTTCTATGATTGAAATTTGAGAGCATGTAACTGTTAATCTAGGAGTGATTAAAGAGTTTCATTTCTCGGAAGAGTCAGTACTCATCATCAGCTATGACGAATGAGCCCCTAACATCCCCTGATCCCATTATATTGTGATCAATTGTGCCAGTTTAAGTCAATAATTCATTTGTTAAAAATAGGCCTGCAAAGTATCATTTGTCTCATGGGTGTTATCAGAATTAAAAAAAAATTCATTTGATACTTCTCATTAAATTAGTGTTGGAAGTTATACTGAAGAGCCCCATTCATCAAATGATTATTGCAAGCTTATTTGATAAGAAGTTGTATTTCTCTAAAATTATATCTGCTCACTGTCATAATGGTCTTCCTTTTGCCTGTGTTAATTGGGGAATAAAAAGTCTAAATACGTGCATGACTGGAGAAAAGGATGGGGCTTGAAACTGGGATTAGACTAATTTATAAATGTGTTTTGTTGAGAAAAGAGGTATAAATGAGGTTCCCCTTTCATTGCATTTATTTTTTTTAAAGAAAGAGTTCAAGAGAAAAATTAAGAAGGGGATCTTGTTGGTGGACTCAAAGCCTGACCTTGGAGATAGCAAGGTGATTTCCTAAGAAATGGATCTTCCACAATGTCTCTTATCCAGAAATTATTATAAATATTGCATTTACCCTGATTGGGCCATTAAGTCATTTTCAGCTGTAAATGATTCTTTACAGAGCCAGAATTGAAGATCAGTTCTGTGGCAAATGATAATGGTCACCATCCTATGAGACACAGGCTTAATGTCTTTAATATTCACAAAGCAACATCTCAGTGGTCTTGAAAAGGCTACCTAATTGCTCCTGGAACATTTTGATATGGAAAAGGAGATCATGACTGACGAAATGCTTACAAGTCTTTTTTTTTGTTTGTTTTTTGTTTTTTGAGACAGGGTGTCACTATATAGTTAAGGCTGGCCTCAAACTCACCATATAGCCTGGGCTGGCATTGAACTCAGGTTAATCCTCCTGCCTCAGCCTCCCAAGTGCTGGGATTATAGGTGTGCACCATCATGCCCAGCTGGTTTAGATATCTTCGACAACCAGTTGTTTTCTTATAGCTTGGGGTTCCTGGGGTCTGGTGGGGGCAAAGGAGGACTGAACTGGGGTGACTGTCGCAGTGGTCAGAGAATAAAGCCATGAGTCCAAGTGCCATCTGGAACTTAACATTGAAAATATAATATTCTGGGCTGGGGATTTAGTTCAGTGACACTGTGTCTGCCTCGCATGCACAAGGTCCTGAGTTTGATCTCTGGTATCAGAAAAAAAAAAGGAAAAAAATGTAATACTGGATGAAGAAAAGGAGAAAGGGAAAAAATCAGAAGGAAGAGAAGGGATGATATAAATAGAGAAAGGGGAGAAATGAAAGGACTGAGAAAAATTGGAATGGCCATAGTGGATCATGCTGTGATGTTACAGCAGGAGCCCTTGACAGCCGGCCGGGAGACTCCCTAAGCATCACATGCTGAGAGTCTTTAAATTCCAGGACCACAGATCCTTCACTCAACTCCTTCCTAACTCAGTTCTTCTTATGCTTGAGGTCATTCCCAAGACAGTCCACATTTACAATGTATCTCAGAAATCAGTATGGAGATGCCTCAAAAAACTAAAAATAGAAATTCCATTTGACCCTCCTGAGCATATTCCTGAAAGAGTTAAAGATATCGTTCTATAGTGATACATGCATACCTATGTTTATCACAGTGCAATTATCAATAACTAAGCTTTGAAAACAGCCTAAATGATCATCAACAGATGAATGGATAAGGAAAATGTGGTATATATACAAACAATGGAATATTATTTAGTCATAAGGAAGAATGAAATCATGTCATTTTCAGGAAAATGAATGGATCTTGAGACTGTAATGTTACATAAGTCAGGCACAGAAAGTTAAACACCACATTGTTTCTCTTATATGAGAAGCCCAAAATATAAATAAAGACTAAAATAGGGGAGAGAGGTAGGAAACAGGAAGGTAAACCTTTTGGAGATGGGGAAGGGGATCAGGGGAAGAAGGAAAGAAGAGAGTGAGGAGGGGGCAATGGGATAGAAAACGATCAAAATATGTAATTTCCCCAAATGAATATAATTATTATATATTGCAAGTTTGCCCTAATATAAATAAATAAGTATTTTTTTTCAATGTCCATGGGTGCCATTCTTATGCTGTCCATTCCAGAGAGGTGGAGGTAATGCTTAGAAGACTGAAAGACTGTTCAGCCCCACCTGGGCAGGAAATGCTGGTTGGCCAGTGCCGCATTATCACCCAAATCACCTTAATTGATAATAATGAAATCAACAGGAAGGCAGTCAAATTCTCTACAAATCCAAAGGGGTAAGGAAGAGGAAATAGAACTTTATGAAAGATTTTACTGAAACACTTTTTCATTGTAAGGGAGGTGCTATACTTCTCTTAAGCTCTCTGGACTGTTCTGATAATGCAAAATTAATAGTAGTCTAATTATTAACCCAAGTCAAAGCCAGGAAATGTTGGTGATCTTTTCTTTGATGCTTCAGAACGGAGTAGGAATCCTGCAATGAAGAACTAAAAGGAAATTGAAGAAAGTTTTAGAGCAACAGTGAAAATGTTTCCCAAGCATTAGCAATTGCAGGTTGCTAAAGACAGAGATGTTTCTGAAAATTTCTCTATGGTGAGAAGACTGAAAACATAATTTCAGGTTACCCGCTATTTTGTACTACCCTGTAGTACACTCCATTCCACCACAAGCCTTATTCAGTCTGTGTACGCATTCGCAGTGGGTTAGTATGCTGCATGGCTGAAGAAGGAAGGACATGTTCACATGTGGGGAAAAGTAGTACAGGGAAAGAATCCTTTACCTGAAATCCTTCAGATCAGAAATATTTCAGATTTTGGATTTGGGGGGATTTGACAATATTTCCATATACGCAATGAGATATCTAGGAGACAGTACCCAAGTCTAGACATAAATTCATTTATGTTTGATATCTTCTTCTTTAAACATAGTCTAAAGGTGATTTTATATGATTATTTTAAATAATTTTATGTGTGAGGCTGAGGATGTAGTCCAGTTGTACAGCACATGTTTAGCATGCAAGAGACCTTGATTTCAATCCCCAACACCAAGTAATAATAATAATAATAATAATTTTGTTCATAAACAAGGTTTCATGGAACAGAATTTTCTCTTTGTGGTGTCATGCTGGTGTTTACAGAGTTTGAGATTTTAGAGCTATGTCAGTCAGCTTTTTACCACTGTGACAAGATATCTGAAGTAATCAACTTATAAGAAGGAAGAGTTTACTTTGGCTCCTGGTTTCAGAAGTTTCTATCCATGGGTGCTTGGGCCCATTGCTCTGGGCCTGTGGTAGCCCAGCACATCATGGCAGCAATGCACGGTGGAGGAGATCTGGTTACCACACGAGAGCAAGGAAGTGAAGGAGACAGGAAGGGGTGCGGGTCAGGCTTTTAACACTTGAGACTTTTAGCACTTGGACTGAATAGGAGCACCTCAAATTTCACATTTTCTTATTATGGATGCTCATCTTGCTCCACGATAGGACAGTAGTTGCAGGAGGTTAAAGAGAAAGTAGAGGCCAGGGCAATGACCAATTCTAAAGTAGGAACTCGGTGACGAATCAAGCCTGTATTTCCCTTGTAATGCTAGAAACTTGTAAATTCTTTAAAAATATTTAGCAGGGTGCTACAATTCCCAGAGATAATACACAGATAGGTGTCTGTTGTCTCCAGACACTAGATTTATACAAGAAAATCATTTTACCTTCTTTATCTGAAATTCTTTTCAAGTGATGGGATGGAGATGCCATCTGAGTGCCCCAGAATCTGCCTGTCCAAGGTTCAACCCCTTCTCAAGCATTTCACTAGTTACCTCCTCTTTCCTTATAATTGGCACAAAAATCTCATCTTTTTTTAATTCTAAGAAGTCAAGTAAAAAATTAATATAATGATATGTATCTAGTACTTCCAATATCACTATTTATACTGACTTTGACCATATTTCACCCATTTTCAATAGCTGGGCAGAGGTAGGGAATACTGCCAGTATTTGCATTTCTCTGCTCCAATTTCAACCTCAGGAATGGAACTGTTAATGCATGAATTAACTATGCAATTTGCAGCACCCACCTGGTAGAAAAAAGTTATAATTCTTAATGGGCCTTCAATGCGATTGACCTACCTTACTCTCAATATTTCTTTAGATGGGTCTGTGCAAATTTGAGCAAAGTGGAAATCACAAATATCTCTAACTAAGAAAAATAATTTTTTGAATGTAGAAACTGAAAGATGCCTTGAAAATCATCTACTGAAAGCTTTTATTTTTGAGTTGTGGAATTTGAAGTTCATAAATAAGCAATTTTACTAAGATTATGTATTTCTTTGGTGTCATTCCTAGCTATGATCAGAAAACAGGGATATCATTCACTCATTGATAAATATATATTAAATTCCATTGTCAGGTCCTTTCTGAACATCAATTTTTTAAAAGGGAGCAAAAAAGGGGAAAAAACATAGTCCTTTGTTGCTCATTTGTGTGCTACTGGGGATTGAACCCAGGACCTTCACACTGCTGCATTTCCAAATCTTTAATTTAAAAAAAAAAATTGACACAGGGTCTTCCTAAGTTACTAAGTTGCCCCAGCTGGGCTTGAACTTGTGATCCTCCTGTCTCAGCCACCCAGAGGCTGGGATTACAGGTACAAACCACCATGCCTGGCTTCAAGTTGTTTAAAGACACAAATATAAAAAGCACTACATTTTCATAATTGTAATTTTCAACGATATAAATTTCAGTAATTTAATCTGCGGAAGATGTGTGGGAGGGGTCAGAGAAGCAAGCACTGTTACATTTGGGTCGCAGTAGTCATCCTCCTGACTCCTCCATCGCAGTAAAGATAGCATGATTCTGGAAGCAGAAGTAAATGGTGGCTCACTCACATTCTAAGCCTATTTGGGATGCTGTGTCAGTAACCTGTAAGCAGGGATTTCTGTTTTAAACAAAATGCCACACCCCAGAAGGCTATCCCTGTGGTGTGCTGATAACACTGTGATCCCCTGCAGGGAGCTGAAGGGAGTTGGCAACCATGTTCTCAAGACCACGGAGATACCTGTTTCCCCACAGTGCCTGCGAAAAGTGCTCAAATAATACAGAGTCAACACAGTCCCCACTGCGGGATGTGGAAAGGATGGAATAGGAGGGTGTAAGTCAGAACACCACTTTCCTTAAGGCTTTGCTGGTTAATATTACCCTGAAAATACCATCAAGCTACTGGAGATATATATCTTAAGATTAGGAAGGGAAATTTGAAACCCAACCATGTCCTTGCAGAGCAAGTCTGCAAATCTAGTGCTTAAATCTCTCTTTGAATCCTGGATTCCTTTGGCACATAATTGGCACCACAATGGTTCTGTGGTGCCTGATAGATATTTCACACCTCCTAAATCAGACTACCTGGGACCTGCCCAAGAAGGCACTCTCATTCAGCATAGAGGCTTCATTGTCTGACTGTGTATTCACAGAAGGCTTTGAACATATATATCATCTCCTTCCCCAACCCGCCCCACTCCCAAGAAACCACAATGCAGCAGCAGACCTCAGTCCAAAAATGAATTAGCACCTAAGAGAGGTTATAGGACAGCTTTCAGGATGGAAAGACAAGTTTCACATGGCAGGAGTTGGGCAGGAGGTCCAAGGCAGGTGAAGTTGTATATGGAGACAGGACTCTTGGACATGGCTATCTGGTCAACCTTCTAGAGTCAGCCAAATAATCCTTAATTCCTTGCTCCTGTGCCAAAGCAGAACTGGGCTGAAATTTTTAGATGTTTCTCAATATTACAGATCATATTACCCCCTGATCTCATCTGTATTTTGTGTGCAAAGGGATTTTAGAGTAATTATCATGTTCCAAGGAAAGAAGTAGATGTAGGAATGAAGTGATCCAGTGTTTCCTCCCCTAAAATATTTCCTGCATGGCAGAAATCTGGAGAAGCAGGAATACATGTATATGATAGGGTGTTTATTATGTGTAGGACCAGTTATGCACTGCCTTTTTAAAATTAGTGATAGAAGAGCCTACAATTATACTTTCAGAATAATTAAAGATTAACTTTGTACATTTCATATGGATGCACTTTAAGAGATCTCAGGCATTCATTGTGTCGATTTTCAGTATGTGTCTTGTACTGAGGAATGTTCTTGCATTGTGGATATCATGTCTACTTCCAGTGGGGAAAAGTCTATACATCTGGAAATACTTGAAGGGCTTCTGTATTTTCATCACCTTGGACTGGCACACAGTGTCTTGCTTTCTTTCCACTGATATCATCTAGTTTTGCCCTGTCATTTCACAAGCTAAGAAGCTGAGGTTAAGAGGAGTGACTTCACTGGCAGAGGCAGAAGTAGAATGCCACTCAGGCCTTCAGTCCCAAATTTTTCATATGTGACAGTGATTCATTTAGGGGCCTGATTGGATCAATAGACAGCTCCATATTCAACAGAATTGGTGGAGACCTTAACAAAGAAGGAGATGAACAATATGGAGAAAATGCTGACAATAGTATTTTAACTCTGAGTGAATGTTTTGTGGTCATGCAGAACCTCTGAGTAGGAGCCGGCATACTGCAATGGGAAGCGTAGGGGCTGGAAAGTGCATGCAGTGCCCTGGTGGGCTGGGAGAAGGATGGGGAGAACTGGAGTCAGTTCAAAGTCACAAGAGAGGTCTGTTCTCAGAGATTCTGATTTTCTCAGCTTTCCATGGAGCCAACAGGCAGAAAGAAGGCCTATGCCTTGCTGCATGTTTACTTTCCAGTGGCTATTTTACTGCTTTCCTGTTTTCCTCCCCTGTGTTTACTCAGGTTGGGTCCCTGCTTGGGAGACGAGCAGGGAGGAAATCCAGGGCCATGTGGTGGGGCCTTGGTGCCTCCTCTGAGATTTCCAGGCTGGGTTAGGTGTGTTCCTGTTTGCCAAGCTTTCCACTGGTACTGTTGAGTTGGGAGTTAGCTACTGGCCCAAACATGTTCCCAAGCAGTCGAATTCTAGTACTAATTAGCTCTGAGGTGAGGGGTGTGCAATGGCTTCACCAAAGGTGGTACAAGGAGGAAAATACTTAAAGACCTAGCGAGATGGGTAGTGGTGAAACTGCTCCTTTGGTACATCTGGACAACTGAGGTTACCATATGGGCCTGCCCTTATATTTCACACTTGGGCACAAGTTGTCTCCAACCCTTAGTCTTTACTGCATACATGAGAATAACCAGGGTACTTTGTTGTGAGCCATATCATTTAGAAGGGAGTTAAAAAGTACTGAGTATCTTTTATATGCCCAGCTCAGCCTGAAACACTGCACAAATGGTACCTCCTTTCATGCTCACACCAGCTCTGTGAGACATTAACTCTGCTGAGGCTCAGAGGCAATGCTTACATCCATGATTGTTTATCTGCATATTCTGTACCAGTGCATCTCTTCAGCTTCAATGACATGGCAAGGAAGTATGATTAAGAAAGAGGTTCCAGGGCCACCATATACTAAAAAGTGACCTATAGAAAATCATTTTCATCTCTATTCACATCAACTCCTTCACAGAACACTGAGGACAATAGCAGTGACCAGTACCTACCTCACAGGGTGGTCTAGAGACCCACATGAAATATTTTAAATGATAATGTGCAGTGAACCATAAAATACTATGCAAATATTGATTACTAATAAGATGAGCTTTCCGGTTTTTGTTTTAATAGATGTGAGAATATTAGAAGCATGTGAACTACATGTAAGTTAAATGTTTGCAAGTCTATAGAATAGAATCAAAGACATTCTCCTAATAAGAATAAAAATACAATGAATTTCATGTCATCCCCAGGCAAGCATCTCATGTATCCCCTAGTCATATCAAATGTCCCTTTTATACGAAGTATGTTAAACCATTGCTTATTATTCTGAAATGAAATCCATAAGTGATACAACCTACCTATCTACAGAGTTGTTAAAATTCACATAACACTATCTGTCTAATGTAATGGGGAAACTCACAGAGGGTGCTATGATTTGATTTATGCAGTTTGAGTGCACCCCACAGATTCATGTGCTGGGAGTTTGGTCTCAATAGAATTGCATTAATGCTGGCAGAACTTTGAAATGACTGGGCCCAGGAAAGTCATTAGGTCACCAAGGGCATGACTCTCAGGATTCGTGTGATAAGGCAATAATGCACAACAGGCGAGGCCTTTGTCTGTTGGCAACCAACCTCCGCCCCAATGTTTCTGCTATGAAATGTTCCAGTCAAGTAATGTAACTGTTTGTGCTGCATGATGTTTCTACCTAAGGTTTCAAGAATGTTCTGGTAACCTCTCTCATCTGCCTCAATGAACATGCTCATTCAGTAGGTGGGCCCATCCCCCACCCCATAGAGCTCTATGTTATGTTGCTTCCATTTCTGTTATTGGCTCAGACTTCGGAGTACAAACTCCTCTGAGCCCACTGGCATAATAATAAAGGTTCCCTACATCTCTCCAAGTGCTGCTCGACTTCTTTGCCTCCAGAAACCTTTAGATAGCCATAACACTTGGCTGTAATGCTGAGTTATCACCCTTTGCTGTAACACATGCAGTTCTTGTGGGACTTCAGTTAGCTTCTGCAGAGAATTTCTTATAAAAAGAGCAAGTTGAATCTCTGACTTCCTGTCCTACCATGTGATCTTTGCCACAAGTGTTTCTGCCATTGTGATGTCAGAGGGTGAAGAGATACGATGATTCAAATGTAGACATTCAGCCTCCAAAACCATGAGTGAAATAAACCTCTTTTCTTTAGAAAGTACCCAGCCTCAGCTATTTTGTTAGAGCAACAGAAAATGGACCAGGCCAAAAGGGTTTCAATATGTAAATACTCAAGTGTGGCTTTTCGGTAGCCAAGGTGCAGAACACAGAGACCCACTCCTCTGCATGCAATCACCAAGAATGTACCGACCATACATGAAAAACTGACACTGACATATTTTATTATAATTTAAGTAACACAATGACATTGCTGCCAGTGATATATTTTCTAAAATGATAAACAACTCTTGTTGAGGTTCCAATAAAATAAAATCGTGTTTTCTGTCAATTTACAGAATTGATGTTTTACTGGAAAATCCAGTGAATATTAAAACAGTGCAAAATGTGTTCATATTTACACAAAATATAGATTAAGGCTCAAATAATTCTAAACAGATCTTTCATCCAAATGTATTCCCAGTGGGACATTTGAAAATTACACCTGAAACAGGATAATACTTTGACACATGGGGTTGACCAGCTCATTGCAGGATGTCTGCTACCTTTGGCTCTCTACCCACTAAACACCAGTTATGATGATGATGATGATGATGATCAAAACCAGACTGATAAATTCCTAGATCTCCCAGGGGCAGAAGGACCCCCATTCCACCCTTCATTGAAAACTACTGCTCTGTGCGTTTCTTCACTTTTCACTTTTGCACCCTATTGTCGGAGTTCAGCTTCTCAACCTGAGCCATACTGGATCTTTCTCTCCCTTTCTTGTTCTTTTCTGTGTCTCTTATATTCTGACATTTCAGTCTAGCTAAACATATCCTGTTTGTACCTGACTTCCTTAGCCTAGCAAACTCATTTCTCTTTCAAATCCTTTGCTTCCAATCCAGAAACCTAGAGGCTTACCTAGAAGTAAGCAACACCTAGAATTAGTTCCTACAACTAAAAAGTAATGTAGAAGTCACCTGGTTCAGCCCCCATTTTATAGGTAATGCAAACTAAAGATGAGCAGTGATTTGCCTGAAGTCTCACAATTAAGATGTAGTGTCTTACTGTCATCTGTATCCCCACACCATGCTCTGTCTTGATCAATAAACCAACAAAACAAGAAAGAAATACTTAATATCAATTGCCTAATACTTTGTTAGGAATGCTTTGAACTTTCTGATTTTATGGTACAACTGGAGTAAGAAATGGTAAGGAAAAACGAGTCCATTTAACAAAGTACACATCTCATATTCAAGTTTTGCTCCAGATTTTGTGTCATAGGTTTCAGGAGATATAAAGAACAGCAGCGGCTTCATCGTGTATTTTCTCTGAAGTAGATGGGCTTCTAATGAGGTAAGAGTTCATGCAGATACAAGACAAAATGAAAAACACGCTGTCAAGAAAGATGCAAATGCTTTAAAACGGGGAAGAGTGTCAGGAAAGACATTATAGTTACTTCTACAATCAATCTTGAAGGAATGAATGATGGTACTTTGTAAAAAGTGGCGAAGAAAAAAAGTGTTGCAGAAATGCATAAACAATGGGCCAGAAGGAAGGGGGGAAACCACAAGGCATACTTTGGGAATAAGCAGTTGAGTTTGATTGGAGCACATGGGATTTCTAGAAGAGTTAAACCAGGTAAGATCTTCTAGGCTAAAATTGGGAAATTCTTGAAATTCAGGTTCAAAGCCAGCTGTTATATCATGGGTGATAGGTTCACTCCATTATGATTGTCAGTGTACTTAACTTCCCTTCTGAAGCCCTGTAAATTCTCAATGTTGGGAGTCTCTTGGGCTCCTCCATATCCCCATTTCTCTTCTTTTTTTTTTTTTTTTTTGTTCCTAACAGCTTTATTCCCAACAGCTTGAACTGGAAATAGCCCAAAGGTCTACAAGAGGAAAATGTACAAACAAATTTTGGTATATCCATATAATGGAATATTTCTAAACAATAAAAGGGAATACTGAACCAGGAACAAAAGATGGATGAATCTCAAATATATGTAAGTGAAAAATGTCCCACAAAACAGTATATGTACTATATAATTCCTTTTGAGTAAAAGGTTTCAATCCAAGGTAGGAAGGGAAGGTGGAAGGGCCTGGGCAGAGGACCTCTGCTTATGCTATGGTGGCAGGAAGCGAGGGAGAAGGGACATGCTGGAAAGGAAGATATACTCTCCCAGGACTTACCCCAGTCACCGGCCTCTTCTGGCCAGACCCCACCTCCTAAAACAACTCAGCCATATCCCCTTTGATTATCTTCTAAAACCCCCACCTATGAGCATATGAGGCCTGTGGGGGACATTTTCAATCCAAACCCTAACAGTACCCATTTCTCTTCTTTTGGCTCATCTGTGCATTCTCATGAAATGTGGGCAAAAGTGATATGTATTACTTAGCTCCATACCTAGCCTCTAAACATTCTTCACGCATTCCTTCTTGTGCTCCCTCTTCTGCAAACTGAGTGCAAAGGTGCCAGGGAAGTTTCCAGACCCTTAGAAGATAACGAAGCCCCAGATGGAAGGACTGGGCATCTAAAGGTTGTGTAATACAGAGCACACCCTCCCCCCTCAGATCTTCCTGGGCCATGACTCTTCTAGCTCGACCACTAAAACAGAATTGTGTGCAACAGTGGTTATCTAATAACCCTAAGTAGGTGATATTGTGCCCTACTTTATCTACAGGACCTTGTCCAAAGTAGCAACTTGGTTAAGTTTGAGAAATGAATGAACTAATATATAAACTACTGAATGAATGCATGAATGAAGTGATGAACATGGTTGACTTTAGAAAGAAACCTACAAGTAAGAGTATAAAGACATATGGGAATGAATAGAACTTTAGGTCACATTCATCATTTGTCATTTTTGATAACAGCCATCCAAACAAGTATGAGGTGATATATGGTTGTGCTTTTGATATGATCAGTCATACTGAGCATTTTTATCAGCTACCTGGTGGCTATTTTATGTTTTCTCTGGAGAAATGTTTATTAAAATTCCTTTGCCCATTTTTTAATTGGGTTAGTTGAGTTTGGGCTTTTGTTTGATGTTTTGTTTTTGTAATCTGGTATTAACTCCTTATCAAATATATGGTTTACAGGTATTTTCTCCCTTTTCACTGTTTTGATTGTTTCCTTTGCTGTATAGAAGCATTTAGTTTGATGCAACCTTGTTTATCTAGTTTTCCTTTTGTCACCTGTGTTTTGGGGGTCATATGCAACATTATTGATAAGACTAGTGTCAAGACGGGGTTTTTTTATGTTTTCTTCTAGGTATTTTATAGTTTCAAATATTACATTTACATTTGAATCAATTTTGAATTTACTTTAGTACTATATATGGTGTGAATTAAAAGTTTAATTTTATTCTTTTGCATGTGGATGCTAAATTTTCCAACACCATTTTTGAAGAGACTATCTTTTTCTCATTGTAGGTTCTTGGCATATTTATCAAAATTTAGTTGATCATAAATGCATGGGTTTATTTCTGTTTGCTTGGGCTCAGTGTTAGAGTACTTCCCTAGAGTGTGAAAGGCCCCGGGTTCAACCACCAGTTCCATTGGTCTATACATCTGTTTTTATGTCAGTACCATACATTTTAAATGCTATATCTAGGTAATATAATTTGAAGTCAGGAAATGTGATGTTTCCAGCTTCATTCATCTTTCTTAACACTGGCTATTTGGGGTTCCATAAGAATTTTAGGATTTTTAAAAATATTTCCATGAAAGAGTTATTGGGATTTTGATAGTATCTTAGTTTTCTCTTGCGGAGACAAAAATAACAGACACCCAAAGTTAAAGGAGAAAAGATTTATTTAGCTCACACTTTATAGAGGTTTCAGTGCATAATCAAGGCAAGGTGACATGGCAGAGGTGCATCAAAGAGCAGGCAGGCAGAAGACAGCAAGCAACAAGTGACAAAGGACAAGCAGGACCCTCTTTCTGTCCCTTATATCTTATCCAGCCTGCCCACCCTTAGGGTGGATAGCACTCACACCTAGGGTGGGACACCCTTAACCCTAAACAGAACTATGCCAAACCAATCAGTGGACTAGTTTAGTAATCACACACCCTTGATCCCAGCATTACACATTCTGGGTCTAGCCACCTCTGAATAGCCCCCAAAAGCATGAGGCTTTGAGGGGACATCTAGACACAAGCCATAACAGATAGGGATTACATTAAATCTATAGAACACTTCAGTCAGTATGGACATTTTAATATTCCTAATTCTTCCAATCCATGTACATGATATGTCTTTCTATTTATTTTTATGCCTTTAATTTCCTTCAAAAATATTTTATATTTTTAGTTTATAAGTTATTCATCTCTTTCAGTAAAGTAATCCCTAAATACTTTCTTTTTGTTTCTGATATAAATAAAACTATTTTCTTAATCTTCTGCAGAAATGTGGGAACCCTTGTACAGTGCTGCTAGAAATGTAAATTAGTACAGCCATTATGGAAAACAGTATAGAAGTTCCTCAAATCCTTAAGAACAGAACCACCATACGGTCCAGCAGTCCCACTACTGAGTCTACATCCAAAGCAACTGAAATCAGAATCACAAATAGATAGCCACCCCATCGTGTTCACTGCAGCACTGTTCATAATGACCAAGATCTAGAGAAGTAGAATTATCTTAGGGTAGATGACAGAGAAAGAAAGTGTAGGGTATTATAGTAATAGTAGACACACAATGCAATAGCACTTTTAAAAGGAAGAAATTTTACTCTTTCCAATAACATAGATGAAGCTGGAAAATATTATGCTAAGCAAAATAAGCAAGACACAAAGCAAAATACTACATGATCTCACTTATATCTGGACTCCAGAACAGTCCAATTCATAAAAACAGAGATTAGGATGGTGGTTGCCAGGGACCAGGGAAGGGCCCTTTATGAGTCCTGGGCCTCTAACATGTAGCATGTTGATATAATTAGCAATACTGTACTGTATACTGGTGTTTGCTAAGAGGACAGATCTTAAATCTCTCACACAAAGTGGTAACTATGTAAAGGTAAAGAATATGTTACTTACTTTGAACGTGGTGGTCATGTCAAAATGAATATCAAAACATCTTAACATATACATTGTATGTGTCAGTGATATTTCAATAAAGGCAAGCACTATCACAGTCTAAGAAGATGAAATCCTGAGGTATCTTAGAGGCAGTTAAAGAGTGAAGGAGCTGGAGCTGGAAGACTTCCTGGCTATAGGCTCTGAGAAGAACAGCAGCTCTTTAGATGCAGTGATTACCATAAAGAGCAATCTCTACATGAACTCCAGGTTTGTTGCAAAGAAAGTTTGCCATGAGGACACAGGTATGGGAGGGATTTTGACCATTTAGAGAGAGGGGGTGGAGGGGAAAATAGAAAGCCATAGGCAGAGCCTAATGAGAAGTCTATATTTATGAGGTGGAAGAGAAAGGAGACGCTATCAAATAATATTTAAAAGGGAGAGTGGAGGTGATCAGCTAAGAGAAGAATCAGAATAATGCAGATCCCTGGGAACTACAGAAGGAAAGATTATCAGCAAGCATAGTCTAAAATGTGGCTTAAGAATATGGATCTTGGGGGCCGGGGATGTAGCTCCTTGGCGCCGTGCCTGGTGCCTGCCTTGCAAGCGCAAGGTCCTGAGTTCAATTCCCGCCACCAAAAAGAAAAAAAAGAATATGGATAACTGGGACTGTGAACACTTAAGCAGTTGATCTCAGAGGAAGTAGAAGAGAATGGAGTTAAGAGCATAGGTAGAAAGTCTTGCCTAGGATTATGAAAAAGTATATAGCTTTATCTCTGTGAGAAGACTAAAGAAACAGAGTGAAGATAAATAAAATAACAAAGAAAAAGCAGAGGTGCTCAGTGGAGAGGCAATACCAAGAAGGTTCTCACAGGGATCTCTTTGTGTTCTCAGATGATTGACAGCCAATCCCCCCAGACTCCAGGAGCCTGGGAGGGGATGGAAGCTGGCAAGGGAAGGGAGGGTGAGGGTCATCAGCTCAGAGTATAAGAGAAGCCAACAAGGAATTAGGGACAGGAAAGATCATCATGATAATTAAAAGTTGCTTTAGTGAAATGCAGGAATAAGAAAGGTACAAGCAAGGAGAAGGTTATGGTTTCCAACAATGTAAGAGTTCAAGATCTTGAACTCCTTCAGTGGAGGAATTCTTGATGATGGTAAATACAGCTAACGCTGATTACTGTGGTAAAATGCCAGACAGTATGCTAAGCAAGGTCCATATATTATCTCATTAAATGCTTAGAATATCTCAGAGAATGGGGTCCTGTTACTATCCCACTTTACAGATGTAAGAACTAAGGAATAAGGGGAATAAGCCATTTGCTTAGAGGCACAAAGTAAGTGACAGGTCTAGAATTTAAACCTAGTCCCATTAGTTCTAGAGAACTTTATGCTAAGCTGCCAAAGGTGGCCATTACTGTGCTTCAGGTGGGCATCTATGTAGGAAAGACAGAACTTCCTGGGGACATGGAAACTGAATTGCACCTGAATACAAAGCTGGAAGGATGATCAATTTTGATGAATGAATCCAACAAGGAAAAGAAAGCTTAGGTCTCTAGTAAAGAGTGTTAAACAATGGTATTGTATACAAATTTCTATGCTGGCAGGATTGTGGGATAACATCACCAAACAATAGTAAGAAGTGATGTGGAAAGTAGACAATGCCTATGTAGGGAAAAGAGAGAATGGTGCCATGGAGAGGGTTAGAAGAGAAACTTCATATTCAAAGAAAACTAGGGCTTGCCTAATGCTAGGAGGTGGGGAGATGTCCAAATATTTCTTTGAGATCTGTGAGTTTCTTAAAAATATATTGTCCCAAGGGATAGGATACACAGTTCAAGTTAAATATAAGACAAGAGGTTAAGGCTCTTTGGAAAGGGGAAAAATTAGGACTAAGGTCAAAAGAGAGTAAAATTCGGGATTTAAGACCATAGCTTTAATGACCAGGCTTGGGAAGAAGACGTCCTGAGAGAGACTTGTGAGCAGTAATAGAGTAGCCACCTGAAACCAATGAATGTGGGAACTGTTGGTTCTGCGTTGGCCAGCAGGGGGAGCTCCAGCTTGTTCCTCCCCTCACTGTAGAGGTTAGGAGCTCAGGTTTTGGAGTCACAGGGACCGGTTCAAATTCTCAATCTGTTTATCCGATTAATGGATAAACTAATTACTCTTTCTTTTCAGTGGAGATGATGAAAGTTGTGAGGACTAAATGAGACCCTATATGGACTGTATTTTTACTTAGTAACCCTGGAAGACACGTAGTCTACACCATCCTCTAAGGATGAAGGATGGTGTGGGCATCATAAACAAGTCCACAAGCTCAGGGGGCAGCAGTGCCACGGGGCTTGATGCTCCACATAACAAGGGAGATTGCTCACAGTTGTGGACTCGTCCTCTTAGGAGGCACTCTTTGGGGACTGTCATTCTCTATAGTATGGCCATGTGGCTCATGGGGTGAAAGCAGGGAGCTGCCTCCACGTGTTATTTTCAAAACGAACTCATAAACAGGAAATCCAGTGTTGGGGGTTCTGGGCCTTTCTTACACTTTCTATGGAATCTCCTTGCTTTGGGGCAGGTTTCTCTCCTCCCCAACTCTTCTCCACAGTACAGTGGGGAGATGCGGGAGTGGCTGGGCCTGGAGACCAAGGCCAAAGGGACTCGCTGGCTTGCTCTGGTCTGGCCTGTGGCTGGGCTCACACGTGGTCAGATACAGCCAGAAAGCACAGGCTGTGAGGGCCAGCTCATCACACAGAAGTAACTGCCACTTCTGCTCTCTGTGTCCACCTCTAGATACCTCACAGCAAAAGGTCTCTTAACCTTGAGGGTGGCTGTCTCCCTCTCGGAATATGAGACACAAATATCTGCCCGGTGTGGCCAAAATGGCCCAGGGAAGCAGCAATACACTTCTCCAAAGTAAACACTTATACCAACAGGGCCTTTGTGCAGGGCCTCAGCCCCTCATTATCATTTTATTACATTTCTCTCCTCTGCACCCTGAGGATTTTCTCTGGAATAAACATAAAACCAGTTACTTTAGAAATAAAATGTGTTTTTCATTAAAACTCTATTCTGACCCCTCCAGTCCCAATGAGGCATTTCCTGCTTGTTCTACCATTTCCCTCCAAGGAGGTAAAAAATGTACAATGTCCTTCTGTCCTACTAAAAGCTCTCCTGTCACCAATAGGACAGAGAACTTCCCTTTGGAACGGTATAAGGAAAATACAAGAGAAAGCTTGCTCCACACTGTTCATAGTTGTGGATCTGGCATGACAGGGTTGGTGAGAGTCCCTGGGTGAGCAAGGAGTAAGGCGATATGCATCAGGGTAGGAGGAAGCAATGTGGACGAAGGTCCTATAAGAATAATGTGGCATATTAGCCTGCCTAGTTGGAGATGTCTAGAATTTGTCCCAAGTGCTAACTTAGCAGAGGCCTCAGCAGAGAAAAAAAGTAGCATTACCTACCAAGCAGTTCCATCTAAATGCTCTCTGGCATGTAGACTGCCACTATTAACACAAGTACCTGTCACACTAAATCTTTACTTCATCCCTGGGATTGAACCCAGGCTCTCATATTTTTATTTATTTATTTATTTATTTTGATACCAGGGATCGAACTTGGGTCCTTGCCCTTGCACAGCAGGCAGCGAAACCACTGAGCTAAATCCCCGGCCCAGCTCTCATATATGTTAAGCAAGTGTTCTACCACTAAGCTAAATCCCCAGCCTCACATAGGGGACTTTTACAACTTCTGATGCCAGTGTCTTACACCACAGACTCAGCTCTATGTGGTGTAGTATGGGACCAGGTCACTGGAATCTTCTAGAACTTTCTGGAGGATTCAAATGTTCTAGGACTATCCTGTCAGCACAGTGGCTACTGGCCACATGGCCATCTGTGGCAACTATAAAACTAGTTTAGCCAAAATTAAATTACTAAAGCTGGACTTGGTAGCACATACCTGTAATCCCAGC
This sequence comes from Heterocephalus glaber, assembly GCF_053883595.1. NCBI lineage: Eukaryota > Metazoa > Chordata > Mammalia > Rodentia > Bathyergidae > Heterocephalus > Heterocephalus glaber. The sequence goes on from NW_028258308.1 coordinate 38,980,879, forward strand.
ATTCTAAGAGCCTGAGGCAGGAGGATTGCAAGTTTGAGTCTAGCCTGGGCAATTTCACAACTTAGCAAGACTCTACCTCAAACTTTTTTAAAATAATAATTTTAAATAGATTTGGGGATGTAGCTTAATGTGAAGGTCTTGGGTTTGTGTCCAGTACCACCAAAAATATTAGTAAAGTTAAAGTTGAAAATTTGGAGTAGAAATGGTATTTGTCATATCTGGTGTCTGGGGGCCCATAGAGAGAACGTTTCCATCCTCCAATTAAGTCCTATTGATGGAGATGTTGAGCATCAAAATGTCACAGCTCAAAACTCTTCTTTTCTTCTACTGACCCCGAAGAGTGCTTTTTAGAGTCCAGTTCTCTCCTCCTCTCCCTGAGCTACGAGCCTCACAGCCAAGTTCAACCACTTGGGTCCCCTCAGCTTTGGTTCCCGAGGCTCCCAGGAGTGATGGCAGTACTGAACTGCATGACAGGGCCTGCACTCATCGCCACATGGGGAAGACGGCGTTCAGAGCTTCCCTACATGCTTCAAATCACAGAGCTAGCAAATGGCAGCCTTTGGATTTTAAGCAGCTTTGTTTTCACCAAAACTCAGGTGTGCTTATGCAGCCCGGCCACTCCACTGTGGATCGGGAAGCCGTATCAGAGCTGTTTCTTCCAAAAAGAGAGGTCCTCTGTGTCCTCTGCCAGCCACGGGGCTCCTTCATCCACCCCCATCACTCAGCACATTCTGCCCCCACCTGCCACCAGGTTCAAGGTCTGCAGGCACAGAAGGAAAACGACAAGGACTCATGGCAGCACATGTGCAGGCAGTGGCTGGGGGAAGCGGGTAGGGTCACCTTTCGCGTAGTGAAGACATGTTTCTGAGTGGCAGGGAAGACTCGCTGGCAGGAGCTCTTCTGACCAAAGTCATGCAGCAAATGTCAGGACCTGCATCTTCAGGAATGGGGAGAAGGAGCAGCTTGTGCAGCGGCAGAAGCACCCAGTCAGCTTGCAGAAGGGCGCTTCCAGGAGGAAGAGCCTAGGCTGGGGCTCCCTCCGTGTCCCGCCACCTGAAGCAGCACATTCACTCATTCTGTATCTCTTTAGTACCTGGGGGGAAATACCTGGGCTCCCTTTGGCTACCATTGGCTTGATTTAAACTTAAAAATGTGTGCAAGTGCAAGCAGGTCTCTTCCAGGTACCGTCCTTGTGTGTGTGTGTGTGTGTGTGTGTGTGTGTGTGTACACCTATTCACTAGTTTGCTATGTGGTATAAGTAAAAGGATCAAGGAAGGAGGAAACAGAAGCTAAGAATGTTTCTAAATACAACAAATGTTTACATTACAATTTCTTACAATTATGCTCTCACAAACCATCCAAATGGTATGAGAAGATATTTTTAGGTAAATGTGTAATAGATAGAACATCTACAACATGAAGAATTCCTATCAGGATGGGCTCAGATCAATGATCAGCAGGTGTGGATTATGCCTAGCATCTCCCCCCCAATCATATTTACCTTCTGAAACAGGCTTCGAGTCACCCAGAGTCAGTGCCTCCTGTTATTGTGTCACCCTTTCTGGTCTAGTGAATTGTTCAAACTGAGACTCCTAGGCCAGTGAATCTTCCAATGGCTCCAAGAAAAGTCAAGTGGCTTTTGGGCATCTTGAGTATTGGTCCCAGGCCAGCTAGGGCTTCCTCTTTCATGCACACAAAAACTTCTTCTCCTAAGTAATCTCGTGAATCATGCATGATATTTTTTCTGTTCTAATATCAGAATTATAATTCATATTACTATTTTATAAATTGGAGCCCTTTATCTTAATAATGCTGTTATAGCCAGTCTGTGTTTTGGTGTGGTAATTTTATTCTAATGGACTAATATGACTACAATCATGATATAAACAGATAAAAGCACTTGGCTAATTTCCTGAGTTCTGAAAAAATACAGGACACCAGCAAGAGCAAATGTGTGATGGAGGCACACTGTATCCACTTAGGCCACAAGCCAGGGTCTTATTAAAAGCATGAATCAGAAGCTAAATTCCAAATTTAAGACCTTTTGCTAATGGTATGAGCTTACCTGCCTCCTTGGTTGAAGACTTGGACCATGAGGTTAGCATGAGATGAAGGAAGACACAGCTTCTTGGAGGACCTGGGGCAGCCAGAAAGAAGCCATGGTCTCATGCCACAGGGGAGCCACCTACAAAGCCAGCTGCACATTCCAGAGTTGAGGCAATAGGCGAGGGCCAGCTCTCTCCACTCCCCAGGAGCTCATGGCCTCTTTTCCTTGGTTTCCCCAGCCTCAACTCCCCTTTCATCTATGAAGCAGAGGACTCTGCCAGCTGCTGCAGGACATAAAAATGCCAAGTGTCCACTGCCATTGCCAATCAGTGGGAGGTGAGGGGTGTTGTTGGGGCTGTGTATGCAACTAGTCAGGCCTGGGGACGTTTCTTCGTGCCTTATCAGTGGTAATGTGACAAGGCAGGCAAGCCCTACAGGAGACTTTCAGGTTAGCTAATTTGGAGTGGATTCCTGATTACAATCCAGTTGCTTGGGGGATGAGCAAGGCACACATAGATGATATGATCTGATTTTTCCAAAGTGGCTTGATCAGTCACTTGTTGTAACAGCCCAATCAGATCGACAAGTGGCAATGTATTGATTTAATGGCACTGCTGGAATCAATCTGAATAAAGCCATTTAGTGCCACAATAAACACAGCTGAATTCAAACAAGTAGGATGAAATCTTTCCTTTCAAGCTCTTGAGTAACAGAAAATAAAACTACTTAGATGATGTCTCCACTGAGGAGATTATGTACCTAAGCCTAAACCTTAATTTCAATTCTATCCTAACTCCCTAACTCCCTGAACAGAACTCCACTGTTTTTCTTAGTTTCCCTCAACAGAAGCCCCTATTTTACATACATTGAGCTCTCAAGCAGGATATTTATGATTGCAATAGATAAGGACAGAGGACAAAAGACACATGTACAAACTGTCAAAAATTTCTTTCTCTGGGATTATAAAATTCCTGACCTCTGACCCAGGGATCAAAGACAGATTGATTATTTTCTAAAATAAAATTGATCCAAGAGGACTTATGCTATCTAAATGGGCATTCTATCAGACTCTTAGCTAACATCATTTGGCTGGCAACTCCCTCCCTCATCTTATCAGCAGGCCTCAGCCTTTCTAAGTAGACAAAAGAATGACCCATGGGGAGGCTGAAGATTATTTGGGATTTTTTCCCTCGGCCACCACTTGTGGCATTGTCTAGTCCTGTGCTTCAGCATTCTCAGCTTTTCTTGAACATCACACAGCCCCAAAGACCAGCTGATCATGGTACTCATAAATTGGGGATCTCCCTATACCTCAGTTTTCTTGTCTATAAAAGGAGATGGCTGAGATGGGTGATTACCAACATCTCTTCCAGCACTTGCATTGTATGATTTTAATAACATATTATGTTGATATTTGTATAGCACAGTTAGATCTCATAAAGTAATTTTGAATGTGTAATCTGTGTTGTTTCTACTCTGCTGTTCTTAAAAAAGATACCCTTCAATTTTCCAGTAATGCTGCACTATCAGATGAGATCCAATTCCCAAAGATCCATCAGTCAGTGTAGAAACAGGTTGCTGCAGCTGCCAGGTTCTCAGCTGATTCTGGGTTCCTCATACACACTGGTGCCCTGCTGGTGCAAGAGCTAACATCACCTGTCAGCATCCCACGTGGAAATGATGTGGCAGGGGACAAGGAGTTCTAACTACCTTGAACTGAAGGACAGAACTTTTTTCCCTTATAGAGTAATTGAGCTTCAGTGAGGACCTTAAATGCAGCCAAGGCATTGCAGAGAGAAAAGAGGAAAAAGAGGAAAGAAAGAAAGAAAGAAAGAAAGAAAGAAAGAAAGAAAGAAAGAAAGAAAGAAAGAAAGAAAGAAAGAAAGAAAAGAAAAGAAAGAAAACTTGGAAGGATTTTTGTACTCTAAAATATTGTTTCTTCCTTTTTTTTTCTTTTTACCATTTTCAAAATCTCCTCCAAACACACAGACCCTACAGTATCCCTATTAAATTATATAGAGCGAGTCCAGCCCTTGACTGTCAGCAGGGCCCATCAGTCCTAATTTATCGCCCCAGGAAACACAGTACAATTATGGTAATAAATAATAATAGGATTCAGTACATGACAACATGAATGATGGAGCCTCTCAGAATTCATTTACATTGCTTTGTGTTGCAATCATCATGCCTCTAATGTAATGCCAAGCAAATGAGCCCCTTTGAATATTGTGCAATCTATTGCAAGTCAACTGGCACAAAACTCACTCAATAAATCATGTTCAAACACATGCCTGTAATGACAGGTAAATCAACAATGAAGTAATTGCATTTAATGTATTGAAATACTGGACAAAAAACACTGACCTCAAAGTGACTTTTTGTAAAAGGTATGATATAGTTGCAATGGGGAGTGAGGTCCTTCCTAAGAGGCATGCCTTGCTCAGCTGCACACGCCGCAGTGGATCCTGTTTCTCAGGCAGACCTGGGTTGACTGGCTTTTCTCTGCAGGTGTCATGGGACCAAGCTGCCAGAAGCTTCCGGAAGGTGTTCACCAGCCTGCATGTAGGAACCACAAATGAGGGTGGAAATCAGCCTTCAGCAGAGCAACCACTCCTTTGCCCAAGCTGTGACTAAGCTCTGAACTTAGTGGACAAATTTGAAGGTGACCTCACAGGCAGGAGGAGTGAGCACTGGGCTAGGAGTTAGAAGAGCTGTGTGGTTGCCCTGTCTTGGTACTTACCAGATCCCCATAAGGCCCCAGCCAAACCACTCTGCCTCTCAGTCCTTTTTCTGTGAAGTATTTGGACTCTCAGGTCTGAAATGCATTGGGATTCTGACACTCTCTGCAGCTCTGATTCTAATTAGAGGGCTCCCTTGCTTCTAAGCAGGCAACAAGAAGGTGCCGGCCATTGCTGCTCCTCAGTGGTATGGGTGCTGGTTTGGACCAGCATTCACCTCTTCATCATTCCAGTTGCTGAGGCCAAGTGTATATGCTTCGAATTTTGTGAAACTTGGGCCTGCCCCTTTCTGGGCAAGCAGACAAGTCTGAAAATAGGGCCCCAGGGGCTATGTGGATGGATAACAGACAATGCAGAAATGACAACCTTCCCCACACTCCCCATCACTTCCACCCCAGCTCCCCTCTTCCCAGGGACCCCGTCAAGAAGAGATGAAGCAGAACTTCTCCTGAGCCAAAGGCCACTTAAGGAACTTCCCTGAGCTTGTGAAAAGCTCAGTCTTGGCTGCAGGGCTCCATGGCCCTCCCCCAGAGCATGCATTCCACCTTCTCCTCAGCCCTCACACCAGATTCTTCAAACCAGATCTCATGCACCCATGGCCTCAAAGATTCAGAGAGATGGAGAGGAAGGGAGGAAATGGCACCAAGCTGAGGGTAAGAAGATCTAGTGTGAATTCCTGGCTGTATGGATTATTGGACATATGACTTTGCACAAGTCCCTTCATTTCCCCATCACTCCACTCATTAAGTGACAACAGTGACACTTGGCTGGCTCTAGAGAGGTTCTTGTGAAGTGTGTGACATACGTAAAAAGGTTTTATTGTTTGTAAAGCACAATACAATAATCTGATTTTTATGAGTTCGGCATGGCTATGCATGCCTGAAATTCCCACATTTAGGGAGGCTGAGACAGTAGGATCACAAGTTCTAGCCCAGCCGAGGCCATTTAGCAAATTAGTAAGACCTTGTCCAAAATTTTAAAGGAATTTTACAAAGAGGTGGAAATGTAGCTCAATGCAAAGAACCTGGATTCAATCTCCAGTACAGAAAAGCACTAGTAAATAAAAATCTCATTTAGAATTATTTTCTTTCACTGAGCTATGTCCTCAGCCCCTTTTATTAAATTTTATTTAGAGAGAGGGTCTCTAAGTTGCCCAGGCTAGTCTTGAACTTATGATCCTCTTTCCTCAGCTTTCTGAGTAGCTAGGATTACAGGCCTGTACCACTGTACAGCTTCAGTGTTTCTTACCATTAAAAAAAATTACCTTGTTTACTTCTCTGTGCATTGTTATTTTCTGACTTTCTCCATGAGAATGTAGGTTAAAGAGAAGAGGAATTTTGAGGAGTTTACTCATATTGTTCATATATGTTCAAAACTCTAGAATAATAGTAATAAGTATTTATTGAATGAATGTGTAAAGGGTGCCTTTTCTTTCCTTCGGTAAATTATGAATCATCTCAAAATATATTTGACACTGATCTACCTCAAGTGTCTAAACACAGCTTCTTGCTGTACCCTCTTTTCCTGCAGAAACATGGCAGTTGTGGGAAATGGCTCCATAAGCAATGTCCCCAATAGAAGACTGGCAATTGGAAAGCCTTTTATGCCCAGTATGGTGCCTCTGAGGCCAAAACCTGGCCACAGTTTCCCAGGCAACAACAATCCAGAAAGAGAGTTCACTTCAAAGCTGAAAGGGACCAAGAAAGCCACAAACCCCACAAGCATTTCCATATTAGACATGTGTCAGAAGTCGTGGTTGATATGTAGCCATCATAAGCTCTTGAGTGAAAGCAAGCAGGTCCCATGCTCAACATCAAAGGTCCACAGTCCCCAGCTGGATGTTACCATGTCCCGTGGCCACAAGGATCTGTTCAGAGAGTACTTCCTCTCTCCTTCCCACAGCAGTCCCTGCTCTCTTGATAACTCCCACATGACACACCCTGATTAGCAGGGTGGTAGCCAAAACAAAAGATTCAATAGGCAGGGATGGTGGGCAGGAAGGCAAGACTGAACGCCAGGACAGGAGGAAGAGAAAAAAAACAAAAAGCTCTAATTTTAGAAAAGTTTTACTAGCTGCAAGAGGATGAAAGTATTCTCCAAAGATGGAAGCCTTGGAATGGAGAGCCAGCTACTCCATCATACCTGACGGGTCCCAGTGGTGAATACCAACTGTGCTGACCTAGGATTTGCTCAACACCCTGCTGGATGCATTCAGACTCTTATGGGAGCAAGACAGGTAGTTAGTGGGAACTGAGTAGCAATAGTCCAAAGACTGCACCCCCAACCCAGGGTTCAAGGTCCCTTCAAGACAAGGCCTAGGAAGCTGAGTCTACCTTAAGGAGCATGAGAAAACCTTGGTCTGAAGGAACAGTTTTGCTCAGTTCATTCAGCTGAAACACATAGTTAAACATCCTCATGCCACTTAGGTTAGGATGCACGGCTCACAGACAACCCCAGACACTGGCAACTCAGAAAAGTGAGTTACCTCACTTCTACCAGCCCTGCCCAGGCTCTTGCCCCAGCCCCCACCCGCCCCAGGCACCGCTCTCTTCTCAGGAACTCAGGGAAAGGAAATAAACTCCTGCCTCTTGTCATTTTATGAGACAGCTCCCAAGGGCTGAAGAGCTGAAGCCCTGGCCGTGAAATGGCCCGGCCCTGGTCAGGCAGCTTGATTAATGACTGGGGGTCAGCAGGCGCCACTGCTCCCACCGAGTCCCCAAAGTGTGCAGAGAGCCAGCTGGAAATGAAGAGGAGAGGAAGGGGTGCTGGGGAGCCACAGATGAACATAAGGACAAAGTCCACCAGACAAAGCCAGCCCTCCACCCCCAACATAAGGGGCTTCCATCAGCTTTCCTCGTCTTCCTTATAAGATTGAGCAGGCAAGGAAGAATCAGAAACAGAGACATTTTAACCCAGAACTTTCCAAACATTGCCAAAGAAACTGGTAGGATGACAAAAGTCCCCTTCTTTCTGAAGGCTGCCACAGACTGGGAAGCAAACTACCCTTAGCCCTCCAGATCTAAGTACTACACCACCACTGGTACTGGTGCGCACTGTCCTCCAGCAGAGGGAGAAGCCTTGGATTTGAATGTATGTCTTCCATAGCCAGGGGCATTTGAGATTTTTGTTTTCTATGAACATCTCTCTCAACCCTACCTGCAGAAAACAATGGTGCATTCTGTTGAAATGGGTGAGATTATAGTTTTTACGTCTCAGTTGCCCTCAATAATTTCAGCCCTGGTTGACAACAGCAGAGTAAACTTGTAGATCAGGGATTAGCTATGGAGCATCTGGTGTTATGAAGGGAAGCGTCATGTGCACTTAGGTCCAGAATTCAGAGTGCCTTTTCTTCTGCAGGGCAAGTACTTGGGAAATTGCCCCAGTTCTATTTTTTTAAAATTTCACCTGAAACTGAATTTTGGGAGTCTAGACTGTTAATTATGAAGTGTGCCCATGCTCATATTCCATCAGGGTATTTTGGAGGTGATATTTTCTGTTTAGAATAATCCTTAAAAACAAAATCCTTACAGACTTGAGATCGTAACATCAATCTCCCAAGGGAGAAACTGGACAGATCTCTCTCCTCACACTTTCTTTAGACAGACAGAAAACAGCCACATCCCTAACTCAGAAACCAAGAAAGATCTGAAGGGACTGCACACTTTTACCTATGAAGGAACTAAGGCCTAGAGTGATTAATGGGTGCTTTAGGGAAGTTCAAGTAGACATTGCAGAGCTGCTGCTGGACCAAAGCTCATGTTCCTACACTGATGCTCATTCGAACATAAAACAATTTTCCTGGCAGTTGACAAGTGCAACAGTCCAGGTCGAGATGAGAAGCAAACAACTTGCCAACTTAACCAATCAAAAAAACAAAACAAAAGGCTGAGGTGAATACAGGCAGGAGTATCCAAAGTGTGTTCTGCAGAAGTAACAAGTTTGGAGATGTTGGATCCAAAATGTATTCTTACATTTCAAGAGGGGGCTAGAATATAGTTTCATGATAGAGTACATGCTTATCAGGTCTGAGACCCTGGGTTCAGTCCCCACCCAGCACCAAGGAGAAAAAATTTTAACTATAAGAAAGAATTATTACCATAAACACACCTGTCTAACTTAACATAACTCATCATTTATAAAGACCTTCATTCTTCAAATCTCTCTCTCCTTCCCTCCTCTCTCTTGTCCCCCTCCCTATCCTCTCCTCAACTTTGCATATAATGTATTAACACACTATGGAACTGAAATTACTCCACCGAGCACTCTAAGGGTGTAGTGGATTAACTAATGGTCAACTTGTAACACCCAGCTGAAATAAATCAGGATAGTCTGGGAGTGGAAGATCCACCTGAGGATTTTTGCCAATAGCCATAAAAAGAGAACTAGAGGGGAAGATTGTGGGCTGTTGCCTTTCTAGGAGAAGCTTGCTGCAGATGGTTTTCCTAATGCGAACTTGGCTGTTCTCATTGGAGAAGGAGCTCAGGGCCTAGCTATTGCTGGAAATGGCTGCTGTTCTCATCAAGGGAACTTTGATCTTCAGTGTGTGCATCACTTCCTGGTTCCAGTATAGATCCCTCAGCCTGGTGGCAACAAATCCTTCATCCCACTGACATATGTTTTCTGGCTTCCACCACTGGCCTCTGGGACTTCTGAGTGCAGATTGTCAATATGGACAAGCATGAGATATTGCTGTGGTTTCTAGGCCACTGGCTGGACTCCTGGGGGGCATTGTCTTGGACTCTAGGCCTTTAGCTGGACTTCTGTGGGACAATGCTGTGGGATCCAGGCCTTTGGCTGGATTCTTTGGACCTCTAGTATGTGGCTAATCTCTTGCATTCCTCCATATTTGACTTTTGGGGTAAATATCATAAAATAATCTTATAAATTGTGTGTCCTGTATTAAATCTAATTCCCTTTTAGACCCTGACTATAACAATGGGAAATGCTAGTAAAGGGGAAAGACCTCTGGTAGGAATCATGAAGACTAAATTCTGGTCACAGACCCAGAAAACAATCATATTCTGGTTACAGAATTAATTATGCTGCTAGTCAGATGCAATCCTTGGGCAACTCACAGAACTCTGGTTCTCCATTGCCTCATCGCGTAAACTGTGGTAGAGGGAGCAAGACACTGGATGAGATCACCCCACACCCTTCCACTGCAGAATGTCTATGAGGACCTAATGTTGTCCACCCTTCTTGGGAGATGGTGCCAGGGGTTGGCCTACAGAGCTTCAGCAGGAGAGTTATACATGAGGCTCCTCTGTCCCAGTTTGAAGTCAGGAATGAAAGACCAAGAACCTAGGATTCCTCGCTAGATAAAAGTCAATGTCATTGGAAGCAGTGGCTTGAGCCTGGCCAATGCCAAGATAAAGCTTTTCTCACATTATCTTACAAAATAAGTCCCTATCTATCCAAATGAACCTGTTTTCAGAAAATCAATCTTTTCCCATGATGAAGTCAACAAAATACCTAGCTTTCCCATTAGCCACACTGTTTCACAAACACATCCCTTACTTTTACACTGTAAATTTTTACTTTAGAGTAATAGTAACCAGCTGTGCATCTCAATACCTTTCCCTGAGGGATACAGGAAGAAATCTTTGCATTTATCCACTTGGTAGGATGAACAGCAAGGTGTGTGCACATGTGCAAAAGTGTCAAATCAAGATTTACACCCACATGATGCTCAGTCTAATGGATTTTGTATATGTTTACCTGAGTATCATAGAGGATGTAATACACACACACCCCTTTAGCATGGATGATGAAGATGATCCTTCACAGTAAAATACATGTTTTCATAACAGAGAGTGGTGTGGGTCTATGATGTTGATGATGATGCTTATTATGACTTTGATATTGGCCATGTGACCCAAAGTTCCTGTGACAGTGAAATGGAGCAAGAATTGACTGATACAGACACAGGGAATGCAGACCTCCTTGATTCAGATGACAAAGAACACAGCAATGTGAATACGTATGTGACAAAATGGTCACAAAACCAAATGGAATGATCCAGTGTTAGAACTGGGTCAGAAAAAATAGTCAGGGTCTTGGCAAGGGTGAAACATATTAGACAGAATGTTAGCACTGCCATTCAATGTTGGAAATTGTAACAGATGAAATGCTGCAAGATGCTGTGAAATACAAGTAAGACATTCCGTATGCACTCATAGCCATATTCAAAAATGTATTTTTTAATGACACCTCACTAGCTGAACTGAAAGCATTCATAGGTCAGCATTCTATGGCAGGACTCTCTCATGGTAATCACAGGAATGTAAAAGACTTATGGAAAAGCAGTGGGTTGAATATGGCATAAAAATTTATGCCCTTGTTAGTGTGAAGACTTATTATGCTTTCAATTTAAAAATTTATTCTGGAACTTGATCATCATGTCCTTATTTGTATAGTAATAAACTGAATGATAAGACTTGTTGCTCCCATCTCCCAAACTAATCAGAATGTGACATTTGACAATTGATTTACCCATATCCAATCAATGTTACATTTGCTAACAGAGCACAAGTTGACCAGCCCAAGAACTGTATACAACAACAAAGCAGAATTTCCCAATGAAATGTTGTAATGTCAAACCAGAGAATTGTATAGTATAATCTGGATTTCAGAAAGATTTACATTGGGTTCATATAAAGCAAAGAAAAACAAACTGGTACTGTTGATGTCAACATCGCACCATGATGGAAATATTGATAAGGAAACCTTAAAAAATGCAGCCTGAGATGGAAACTTTCTACAACAAAACCAAAGGTGAAGTAAGTAGATGTTGATGAGTTATGCAGCAACTACAATGTCACTCAAAACACAAAGCATTGGCCAATGGTTGTGTTTTACTTGATCCTAAACATATGTGGCATAAATAGGTTGATAGCTTGCAAGAGAATAACAAATGCAAAATACCATAGAGAAATTTTCTTAGAGGATTGGGACTGAAACTCATGAGAGATCATTTACAGCAGAGGAAAAACAAAATGTTTCTGCCCAGGGAACTATGCAAAAAAAATTGTGGAGCACACTGATGAGCTGACAGGTGAACAAGTAGGCGCAGCATTCCAAAGACCTGCTATGACAACAGGAAAATCAAAAAGATGCAACTGTGCCCTACAAGAAAGTATGGGAAAACAAAACATACCCTATCAGTGTAAGCAATACTTGTGTATAGAATGTGGACCTGTCATATGTGAAGACTGTCTTGGATGTGACAGTTGAAGCAAAGATTATTTTTGTTGTAGAGTTCTATTGGTATTTTCATTGTAGTTCACATAGGATTTTATTTCTGATGTTATTTTTTAGGTTTTGTAAGCAAGTAAACAGCTGATGTGAAAATGTTGATATCTATTCTAAGCACTCGTTACACATTTGATATTTTATTTTATTGATATCTGACTTCCCTGCTAAGTACACATTGTACATCATAGTAGGAAGTTCCTGACAAAACAGGAAGAGAAGTGGCAAGAATGGCCTGCCACATAGGAAAGGAAAGCTGAGCACATGCACTGTCAGTGTAAGTGAGGTGTGTGCAGGGAACATGCTGTTTTCATGTGTGAAGACTGCCTTGGGTGTGACAGTTGAAGCAAAGATTATTACTGTGGTAGACTTTTATTTGTGTTTACATTGCAGTTCACATAGGTTTCTATTTCTGATGTTATTTTTTAGGTTTTGTAATGCAAGTACACAGCTGATGTGGAAATGTTGATGTCAATTCTAAGCTTTCATTACATACTTGACATCTTATTTTCTTATTATTAGGTATGATAATTTAAGTAAAGATTTTTTGTAGAGTGCTATTGGTATTTTCATTGTAGTTCTTACAGGAATTTATTTCTGATGGTATCTTTAAGGTTTGTAAGCAAGTACACAGCTAAGGTGAAAATACTGATGTCTATTCTAAGCACTCATTATATATTTGCTATTTTGTTTTATTGATATCTTATTTTCTTATTTAGGTGTGATAATTTAAGTGAAGATATTTTGTAGAGTGCTATTGCTATTTTCACTGTAGTTCATATAGAAATTTATTTTTGTTGGTTTTTTTAGACTTTGTACACCAAAAGCAGTTGATGTTGAAAATTTTGATGCTTTTTTATAAATAATAAATATTAAAAAATACAATACTGTATTTTTGTGATTTTTCCTATTAAGTGCTTATTCTTTAATATAATAAAACTGATCGAATTAAAATTAATAATTCATCAATAGAAATATTCTAAACAATATTCTAAAAAATAAACATGGGTTTGACACACCTATGTTTCTGTGACTTAATGACAAAAAATGTGTTATGCTTTAAATCCTCCTCTTCTTCCATGCTTTCCAGGACTGAAATATCCCATCATGCCCCTACAGGACAGAGGTCACCTGACTTTCATGAAGGTCATAAAGAACCTTTATTTTCACATGAATCTTCAAAATTTTCCGTTTTATTTTATCAATAATTATTAACCTCCTTCTCCCCTAGGGTTCACTGTTTGCTGTTGGCCAACAGCCTGGCTAAGTGTCTGGGTCGCCACCAGCAAGTGCTATTTTTAAAAACATGCTCACATGTTATATGTCTTATTTCCTGAGTTGTCCCCATACCCGGAGTGATCAGAATCCAAAAAGTCAGGCCAGGAAATGGAGTTCTTCTTGACTCCTGGCTGGGATGTTTAGAAAATGGACAATGAAGATGCTTTGTAACTCAGTCTCTGTGAGAAAAGATCAGGGTTCTGCCAAGGAATTCATGAGACTGTGGAACCAGCAGAGGGGAGGAGAAGAGAAGCCTGTTGATAGACACAATGAGGAGCCAGACAATTTGTGATTTTGCCTCAAATTTTTCTTCATCTTCTACCGAGCAAAAGAAAACTAAGAATCACTTTCCTTCCTCCATACACACACACACACACACACACACACACACACACACACACACACATTTTTAAGAGCAGGGGGAGTGGAAGCATTTTTGAAGGCAAAAGTCTGTTTATTGCTGCCAAAGTGCTGATATTTTTTTTCTGCCTCTGGCAGAGTTGGAGACTTCAGCAGAGAAGAAATCCATTCACTTGTCATCGCATAAAACCTATGTTCCACAGAGGAAATGGCAAAATTTCACCCTTAACCGGATTTGTGAATTCTCACTGGGGACCATGGGGAGAGGGCGCAGAGTGGAGAAGGTCAAGCTGTCCTACGCCCTCGAATGTTCAGTGACCTCATCTGTCATGGGATGGAACTGCTGGGCCTCCAGAGAGACAAAGGTAGAGAGGGGAGAGGCAGCTGGGGCAACCACAGGTTCCCAGTCCAGACCAAAATGGAACTCATCCACCCCACATCACTACAGAGAAACTTCTTTTAAATGACTAGAACACTGAGGATTATTTTCCTCCCCCTGTAGTATATCTGTGGCCTTTTTCATAATGACTTGCTATTGAGTTTAGCACATTCAATATTCAGTCATTGTGCTAAGCACAGATTCATTGCCTCCTCGTTACCTTTCCTGTGAGTGACTGTGCTTCCTGCACATTGATGACTGATCCAACCAGATTTAGCCCCAACCACAGAGATGGAGCAAAAATAAAAGGTGAGAACCCCAAATCACCCAGCCTACACCTGTTCTTACCGTGTCAGCTATTCATTCTGACCCTTTATTTGTGATTTTTTTCCATCTTCTTTCAAAGCCACTTTGGCCCACTCTGTTTTCCATTTTGATATTAAAGTCAAAGCATAGCAGCTGGACTAGCCCTAAGAAGTACTGTATCAAATTCTCCTGAATTTCAGAGGGCTGAGGCCAAGATCCAGAAAACTGGAAACCAGAGGAAATTAGGTTGCTAGGATGCAGGGATTGTTTATTATGCTCTCAGCCTTAATTAGGTGTAAGTAACATCTTGTCAGTGTTCTGCCACATATGTTAAAGCTGTTGGGGCAATTTTACCAAGTCTGACAGCTTAAATCAGAAGCAAGAGCATCAACATGTCAATGATGAGGCCGGACATGATGGATATATTAAAAGAGGTCTGGAAAATTCTGGACTTCATTATATTGACTCCACTTCTCAAAAGTTTCTGTCAAAAGGATCTCAGCCTCATTGGAAACACTCCCCTGAGGTCCGATTACTCCCAATTACAGGGCCTCCCATGGTCACCTGGACACATGAGGATTTCTGCACTGATTCATTGGAGAAGCAATTGAGGGAAGATGAGAAAAAGGAAATTGCTGATTTTGGTATAATTTCTACAAATAGATCTATTGAGATTTAAAAGGTGCAATAGCCTGACATTTTTGGTAAGTTAAAAACTGCTTAAAAATTGGTTTGCAGGTTGTTTCTTTTTCCATGTTGGCCGAGGGCTATTTTCAAAATGAAAAGAATGGGATCAAGTCCTGAAAATGGAGGTAGAATTGAAGGGATAATAAAATCATGAAGAAGACAAAGAGGAAAGTGATAATCTTTTGAAAGTGTTAGAGACACACTTAGGATAGCAAGTTTCTCAGAGAGGAAAAGTGAGGTCAAGGAAAAGGAACTTTGGCTCAAGACATGGGCCCATTAGCTGGTTGGCCCACACAAGAGTGCTTCCTGCCCAGACCCAGGGATTGCTCTCTGGAAAGCATGGAGGCCAAGACCCCAAGTACTGATGCATCGGGAACTGCTGCTGGCCTGTCACTTGATGTATAGGAGTATGTTTGTCACCCCAGCCAAGGAAAGAGACAATGTAGCTACAAGGGCACAGCTGCCCATGCCCATATCCCTGCACATCAAGTATCACTGAAAAACAAAACTGAGCACAGGTTCACAGCCTGTGTGTTCCCTATGGAGTTCAGATCCAGTACTCCAAAGAATATCATTCTCCCCTCTTCTGTTCCTTTTACAGTTGTCAATCAAAAGGGTGTGCTGACCTCACTGAACAACACGGTCTGAAAGCTCAGATTTTCTGTACAGACTGTTGACTACAGAGGATGGTAAGTGCTCAGAAAACCCACAAGAACAGAGACTCTATGCATTTCCGCAGATGAGGAGCTCGGGCCTCAGTAATGAGCCTTGCTATAGAGCCACTGGGCTGAGGTCCCGTACACATCTTTTGTAATGTTAGGCAGACTCCCTCTGGCCTGAAACTGTTGATATGGCTTCCAAAGTTTGCACAGATGTTGCCTGAGTTTTGTAGGTATGAGTAAACTTCAATATAAGGACTTGGAGACAATAGTGGAAGAGAAAAGTATTTGTACAATACCTAGTAAAAATCAATCATTCCTTTAGATACCCCCCAAGAAATAAAAAGCAAAAAGATCCACACCCTTCATTCAGGTCAAAGAGTGGCAATTTTCCTTTCATCTTTTCTTTTTCTCAGTGGTGTGAATGCAAAGCATTTCCCCCTCTGTCACATACTGGATGGGACTGAAGCCCTCTTTCTCAAATCAATTAGCAGGCAATGAATCATCAGCCCTGGTGACTAAAAGAGCAAATTGCTCCTTTATCAATGCAGCAAGTATGTGACTAGCTTCCTAAATGGCCTTTCCTCTTGTGCCTTCCAGGCACCTGATGGAAGGAATGAGGGTCACAGTGGAACAAGGTGCAGGGCCTGGACTCTGCACCCCTGCTTTCATTGTTTCTTCTAATGAAAATACAAGGATTACAGCACCATGAGAGTCCATGCTTTGCTCTCTCCACTGTGCTGCAGACCCAGATTAGGCCTATGAAATCCCGTAGTCCTTCTCTGATGCATCCTCCCCCACATCACTTGGCCAAAACACAGTGATGTCACTTGAGAAAATACTGTGCTTTTGTCGCTCAGGAAATGTCTATTGGGTTCATCACACATGGCACAGCTTATGTTAGGCTCTGGGAAATATGGAAGCTTATATCCTCACTAACATTGTGGGGTATTTACTTTGTCCCCATCATTCTTATCAGAGTTATATGAAATAACTCACCTGATCCTGTAAGCAAGAGATATGCGCTATAAAGATCATCTCCATTTAATAGATGAGGAAACTGAGGCATAAGTTCAGTCACTTGCTCGAGGTCACATAGCTTCTAAATAGAAGAGCAAGATTTTATTTCCCATAGTGATTCCAGAGACCCTGCTTTCAGCCACAGAGAGTTTGGTCCTGCCCTTGAGAAAACCACAGTCTGTTGAATGAACATTATGTAATCATATAATTGAGTAGTTGATCACCTAAACATAAATGAATCATGCTGCAAAACACGAAAGCATAAAACCTCACCAGATATTGAAGCCTCATTTTAATCAAATCACATCTACATTGGTCCATCTATGAAACCTGAAGCTCCTGTTACATGCACAGCCCCTTCCTGGTAAGGCTGGTGTCAGCCACTGCCACCTCAGGTGCTGCCATGAATGGTACTGGTCACTGACAAGACCAGGAGTCTCTTGAAACAATGTACCACCTACTGGATGGCTTAGGACAACAGACATGTATTGGAGGCTAGAAGTCTGAAGTCTAATTTGGGCCATGCTCCTTCTGTAGGGTAAATGATCCTTTCTTGCCTCTTCCAGCTTTGGGCAGCTCCAGATGTTCCAGAGTTTGTGAGAACAAAATTCTAATCTCTGCCTCTCTCCTCCTATAGCATTCTCCTCGAATCTTTTCCTTTTATATTCCCCTCTATGTGTGTCTGTCTCTGTGTTCAAATTTCCCATTTTTGTTAGTCAAATGGATTAGTATCCATCCTGAAAATCTCATTTTAAGCTCATTACCTCTATATAAAGACCCTATTTCCATGTAGTCACATTCTGGGTTACTGGGGGTTAGGACTTTAACTTTTCTCTTGTGGGAACATAACTCAACCCAAAACAATAAACTAGCAAGCTCCAAACCAGAAAACTCCACAGCCTAAGAGATGGTCTGGCCCAGGAACCCTGCCCGGGAAGTACCACCACCCTGGGTAATAACCAGTTGACATTACTTAAATCTGTCTTGGGAGTTCTGGGTTCCAGCCAGCAAAGCAGAGAAAAATGAGAATGTGGTGGGGCCGCTGAAGTGGGGAAAGAACCCCTGCTTTTGGTAGCCTTGGAACACAGACTGATTTCTGACAGTTTCTGAAGCATGAAGGGCAGAGGCAAGTTCTGGTTCTTCACCAGGCCTCAGAGACTATAGTGGCTCCATCCAGGGATTTCTGGTCTGTTCATACTGCAAGTCTCAGTTACACTAGCTACCCAAAGATTACATTTTTGTCTCTTTATGCAAGCTGATAGGACTCCTGTCTAACTAATTTGGGGTTTTTTGTCTTGGTAAAACAATATTTAAAATTCACATGCTATGGAAAACCACTCCAACCTCATGTTATCTGCTTTTATCTCTAATCATTCTCCCATCTCCTTATCACACACACATACACACACACACACATTGCATATATGTATGTCTACTGTGTAATCAAGATATATATATTTGCATATGTACCTTATATATTTATTAATATAAATAAGATTTGCAGTGATTATGAATATATGCCTGTAAGTATAATTACAAATTTGTTGGTGTATTTTTTTGGTATCATAAATAATGATGCTAATAATAACAGTTTTTAGTACCAATCCTGTCTCTGTATATACAACCTGTTATAGTTTATATCTAGATGTCCCCTCAAAGCCCCATGTGCTTATAGGTGGGGCTTCTGGAAAGTGATATGATCATTGGTGTATGGTACTTATCCCTGGCTTAGTCCACTGAGTTTATACCTAAATGTGATATTGGGAAGTAAAGCCTGCTTGGAGGAGGCAGATCATTATGGGCATGACCTGGAAAGGTATATTTCCCTCTCTCCTCTTTTGATTGAGATCTGCTTCCTGTCTGCCATACCATGAACTGTTTCTCCTCTGCTATTCCCTTTTGCCATGCCACCTTGCCTTGGAGCTAGCCGACTATGAACTGAAACCTCTGTGAACTGTGAGCCACAATAAACCTTTCTTTAAATTGTTGGCGTCATGTATTCTGTATCAGTGACAAGAAAGTAACTAAGTCAGTTTTTGGTACCAGGAGTGGGGTCATTGCTGAGATGCTCCCTGACCATGTGGTTCAGAAACTTTTGGAACTGCCTTGCAGGAGAAGTTTGGAAAGAGATGCTGGCAGGAAAAGCCATTTGGAATGGTGTGGGATAAACTTAATAGGAGATTCTGGTCAAAGCTTAGAGGACCAGAATGTTTCCAGTAATACAGCCAGAAAATTCCAGACCCAACAGGTTTTAGTTAGGAAGGACTGTATTGGGAGAGGGACTCAGCTACATGTGTGATGTTCTCTGGCTGAAAATTTGTCTGCATTTTTCACATGTTCAGAGACTTTGAGGTAGACAAAAATTAAGAGTAGTGGACTCATATGGCTGAGTAAATTTCCAAGGCAGCCAATAATATTCAAACCACTCAGGCTGTGGTTTGAATATTATTAGAGGTTTATAGCCAGCTCTACATTGTGAATCAAGAGCCAACAGCCCAGTTGAATGATTTAAAAAGTTTTTAGTTGGACCAGAAAGGAAGCTGTGGTATGGTTAGGGTCTGCAAAGATGGACCAGAGGAGAACTTGGTTACTTAAAGGATTATCATTAAAAAGAAACCAAATGATTTGGAACATACCAATAGGGAAAAAAATCTCTTGAAGGAATGTGAGGAACCACCTTTGCAGGCTCAAAATTGCAAACGTGAAAGACTTTGCTTTGAGAAGACTTTGCTTTGAAGAGAGCCCCAGAGAACCATACTCTAGAATGAGAGCAGCCTAGAGATTGTGCATTAAGTCCCCTGAATTTACTTCACCATGATCACCCATCCAGGAATTCAGAGGCCTCTGCAACCACCACCAAGATACAAAAGAGCTCAGCTATTGCTCCAGCTGGCCGCAGAGCTTGGCATCATCCACCTGGTGCTGGTTTTAGGCACATGAAGAATGTAAGAATTATGAGGTTAGGAAAGCTTCTACCCAGATTTTTGAAGAAGGCCTGGGAGGCCAGGCAGTGTGCCCCTGAGAGGGCAATGTGCAAAGCTGTGAGTGTGAAGCTGAAAGCACTGTGGAAACCCCCAGAATGTTAGAAAAGCTAGGAAAATCAGTCATCTGAGGAATGTCACAAGGAGTGAGCAAAGCCAACCCTAGAGAGAAGCCATGAGGGCTACAACCACTGATAGTGCCATAGAGGTGGGACACCTAAACTCTTTGAAGTTCACATCTCACCACAGTTTGCCCCAAGTATTAGACATGAAACTACAGGATTTATTGTTTGTTCTACTAGATTTTGGTCTTGTTTTGGTCCCATTCTTTTTTCATCCTCCTATTTCTCTCTTTTGGAATGAAAGGTTTACCCTATGCCTTTGTATGTCGGCACTGTTAACTTTCTTTTCATGTTTATATGGGCTCATAGCTAAGAGTTTGCCTTAAATCTCAGAGAAGACCCTGAACTTGCACTTTTCAGCAATGCTGAAACTATCAGGACTTTGGAAATTCTTCAAGATGAACTAAATGCATTTTGCATAGAGATGCACATGAGTCTTTTGGAGAACAGGGGTAGAATGATATGGTTTATATCTAGATGTCCCCTCAAAGCCTCATGTGCTCATATATGGAGCTTTGGGGAGGTGATTGGATTATGGGGTTGTGATACTCATCAGTAGATTAATCTGCTGATGAGTTTATAGCTATATGTGATGTTGGGAGGGGAAGCCTGGTTGGAGAAGGGTAGGATCACTGGGGACATGGCCTGGAAGGGTCTATTTCCCTCCTTCTTCCTTTGATTGTGCTTTGCTTTATATCTACCATGCCAAGAGCTGTTTCTTCTCTGAGATTCCCCTTTGCCATGCCCCTCCCCCTCTTTGTTGAAGCCAACCACCTATGGAAGGAAAGCTCTACAAACTGTGGGCCAAAATAAACTTTCCTTTTTTAAGTTGTAGGTGTTAGATATTGTGTCTCAGTGATGAAGAAAGTAACCAAGACACACCTCAAGGAAAAGAAATCACTATGACAAAGGAACACCTGCACTCCCATGTTTATTGCAGTTCTATTCACAACAAGCAAGATATGGATTCAACTTTGGGGAACAGCAATAAATGAATGATAAAATGTGGTATACCTACCAAATGGAACATTATTCAGCCATTAAAAAGAATAAAATTCTGTCATTTGCAGCAAACTGGATGAATATGGAGGTCATTATGTTATGTGAAACGAGCCAGACACAGAAGGAAAAATACTACATTTTTTTAGTCATCTGTGAAAGTTGATCTCCTAGAGCAGTGATGGAAAACATTTTAGAGCTTTCAGAGAAAAAAACAGCCCACTGTGGCATGCATGCCATAGGCTAGCCACCACTGCCTTAGAAGTAGAGAATAGAATAGTGGCTACCAGAGGCTAGGAAGGGGAGGAATGAATGCAGGGATAAAGAGAGTTTGGTTAATAGGTACAAAACTACAGTTATAAAGGAGGAGTAATTCTATCATGCAATAGGGTGAATATTGCTAATAATAATTTAATGTATATTTCAAAATAGCAAGAAGAATGGATTTAAAATATGTTCACCATAAAGAAATGATAAACTTTTGTGGGGTTGATTAGCTAATTACTCTATTTTATCATTATACATTGTGCATGTGAGTCAATGCATCACAGTATATCCCATACATGTGTATAATTAGGTGTCAATTGAAAATAAAATTTTAAAATGTATGATTAACCCCTCCAAAAATAAAAATGATAGCTTTTATTCAGTGTTTAATATATGCCAGAACAGAAAGAAGGTAATGTGAACACTGTGATTTTATATTGCATGTGTCTCAACCACTGTGGTCTCGTGGATCCTGAGAGCTGAAAAGTACACTAGGAATCATATGATCCAGAAGTTTCATATATGAGAACATTGAGTCACCAAAGGTGTCTTAGTTATTATTTCGTTGCAGAGACAAAGTATTCAATACCCAAAGTTAAAAGAGGAAAGGCTTACTTGGGTCACAGTTTGTAGAGGTTTCAGTTCATAATCAGCTGGCTCCAAGGCAGGGTGGCATGGCAGAGGGGCATTACAGAGGAGAAATAGTTCATGGCAAAGCAGGGCAGGCAGAAGGCAGCAAGCAGCATGCAACAAGTGACAATAGCAGCTTCTTTCTGTCCCATTATATTCTCTCCCTTAGGGCAGGTAGCACTCTCTCCCAGAACTATGCCAAATCAATCAGTGGACTAATTCAGTAAACACACTTAGTCCCAGCATCACACACTCTGGATCCAGCCACCTCTGAAAAGCCCCATCTATTACCCACTTGAGGCTCTGAGCAGACATCTAGACAAAAACCACAACAAAGGGTTAAACTAGGATCCAGTGGCTCAGCTGCTGGTAAGGCTGAACACAAAATGTGGTCCTCAACCTCTGAAGCTCATGCTTTTCTACCTCAGCTCTAGCATTTTTGGGCTGTATCTAGCAGAAATTTCTAGCATCTCCTTTGTGGGTGACCTTCCTCCTCTGTTTCCTGCACTAATGGAATTTCTCTTATTTTTAGATTGTTTTGGCCATGTCAATTAGAATCAGAGAGAAAGGGAGTTAAACCCTGTGCTTGGGTCAACATCTTTCCAGAAAGTTGGACCAGGATTTTTAAAAGACTTGGAACAAAAATCATTGCAGTTCATAAAGGGTTCAATGGCTCACCCAAAAACCTAATTAATCAAACATGCATGCCCCAAGCATTCAAGTTAATCAAGGGTTTTCTGTACTTTCTTTGTAATGCTGTCTCCAGGCTCAAATGCAGCATTCAGCTTCTAGTAGGGGTTCAGTTGATATTTTTGACTGACAAAAGCAATTAAAAACATAATATAAGTTCCCCACAAACCTCGTTATTATAATGAAGGTGTTTCACATATGTAAGGCAGTTTTAACAATCCTTTTGATTAGTCATTCATGTAAGTATGTGAATAAACATTTCAAATCAAGTCAAAATAATCACACAGGATAATAGCACTTGCAGCGTTGCTTAGGGAAATTGTGATTGTGGTGTGTCTTTTTATTCTTTTCCCTTTTGAAACTGAGTAAATAAATTATCTTAGTCAGTTTTGTGCTGCTACAACAGAACTTCCCATAGACTGGGAAAGTTACAAAGAAAAGAAGTCTATTTGGCTCACAGTTCTGGAGGCAAGGAAGTGCAAAGCTGCACAGGAGCATCTGGCAAGGGCCTCCTCACTGCATGTTAGCATGGCAGAGGGTACCACATGGTGAGGTAGAACAAGTGAGCCAGCTTGGGTTGCTCTTCCTCTTCTTATAAAGCCACTGATGCCATCATGGAGGCCCCACCTTGATGACCTGACTAATCCTAATGATCTCCCAAAGGCCCCACCTCCTAATACAGTAAGTATAGGGCTTTGGGGGTTAAGTTTCCAGCACATGGACTTTCAGCATAATGTAATCAAACCATCAATGTAACCTCTTTGCCTAAGTTTCTGTTTCAGGATGCAAGACTTGATGTTTTTCCTCTTAGTAATGATGCTGTCTAGTTGGCTAACATATGAAGGCTGAATGAAACCCCTTTAACATATGTGATTCCACAAAGGGAAGGGGAATGTTTGCGACCGAGATGACAAGCAACCATCTCCATGTTTTACTGAACCAGGCCCATTTTGCCCACCAAAAAGCATGTTTACCACTGAAATAAAATTTTACAAATGAAAGTTTACTTGTGAGGCAACCAAACATGAGGAGAGGGGGACCCAAGTCTCAAGGCATGCACATGAGTGATCAGACTGCATGACTTTTTACAGGATGTGTGTAGAGAAAATGAGAGCATCAATGTCCTCTGCAAATGGAGTTTTGCCCATCTGATGTCCAAGAGTCCCTTGCACAAGCCCAAGTAATGATATGATGTTTTGAACCAGTTGAGTTAGACAATATTATCTCCTAACTCATGAAAAACAATGCAGGTAACTGGCAACACAGATGACAGAGGTGTTATCTACCACAAAGCTACATTTCTTAATGATGGGACCTGTAAAACTGGTGATAACAGCAAGTAACTAAAAGTAAGTGAAGCTAGACAGTCTATGCAGATTTCCTTTAGCTTCACAAGGATCTCTTTATTTGTTTAAGAATCAAATTGCCTTTTATGATAGCAAACATTGAAAAATTTGCAGAAGTATAAAACTCTTCTCAATAAATTTATGCTTATTTTGGAAAATACAACTTTAATGAACATCTTACTTATATTAGTAAGTGATGTATATTATTGTTATTTTTGTGTGCTTATGATGCTAGAGATTGAACATAGGATGTTGCGTATACTAGGCAAAACACCCTACCTCTGAGCAATACCCCAGCCTAACACATATCATTCTTATGTTTAAATGAATTAATAAAATTTTCAAAAATCTCTCCATTTTTATTGATGCTATGGTAAACATCAATAGATATAGTTTATATAAGTGAAAATTTTTGAGGAATTCTCAATAAGTTTTAAAACTTTTTATTTTGAATTTTTTTTTTTGAGATGGGATCTTGCTATATAGTACAGCCTGGCCTTGTACTCACTATTTAGCCCATGCTGTCCTTGAAGTATGGGTGATCTCCTTTCTGAGCCTACCAAGTTCTGTGATGACAGGAGTATGGTCTCACAGCAATTTTAGATTTGATTTACAGAAGTGTGGCAGAGATAAAGGTGTTCCTATGTACCCTTTATCAAGTTTCATCTAATGTTAACATATTATATAATCATAGGACATTTATCAAAGCTAAGATATTAACATTCCTCAATAATGGATGTGATTGTAAAAGTTCTGAGACCAAGAATTTGAGATCTACAGGTCATCAGTTTCTGGTATCAGTTCCATAGCTAGGTACCACCATCAAAGGCCCAGACATTGTCTTTTTTTACTGTTCTATTTTTTTGGCTTTATAATTGTCATCTCAAGGTTGTAAGATTTCTCAGAGATCCAAGCTTCTCTTCTTATCTAAGGCTTATTCCTGGCGATCTACTTTTTATTTTTCTCTTCACCAAGTTTTATTTTCAAGACGTCTGGATTCAAAATCTTGCAGATGTTGAATTTTTCAGCTGATCACTACTCCATTATTGTTTCTCCCTCCATTCAATGATCTCAATGGAAAGACCTCCAAAATGATATAGGGCACCCAACAATCCAAAAATGGTATACAAATAAGCAAAAATAATCCAAACAAGGGGGATATTATAACTCCCAATCCAAGTTCATGTTCTCTAAAATCAAAGAATGAATTCTAGGAACAATGGAGGTTAAGAGTAGAAAAAATTTATTGAGAAGAAGATAGCTGCTGTCTAAAAGAGACAGAAAGAGAACCAAAATTTTGGTTGCCTTCCTGCCCCACTTTTCAAAGGTGTTTTATCCACAAGGATCATTTATTTGAAGTGACTAAGAAGCTTCAATCACACCAAACCCATAGAAAGTGGTTGAAAGCAGAGATGGAATGTAAATGTTCCTATACAATATTTGCTGTCATTACTCTCAGTCCCAGTTACTCCTATCTTCCACAGAAAATTACCATAATTATCATCAATGGTCTCATGTTTATTTATCACCATCTTATTAATCCATTTGACCTACCAGTAGCACTTGATACCACCACTATCCTCACCCTCTTTGAACTTCCTTCTTGTCCCCTGGTCCCTTTCTTTCTCTGGATCTCCTTTCTCTATGACAGTCCCTACCTACCTGTCTTTTCTACCGGACTTCTTCCTCTACCACACCCTGAGTGCTGATGAACATCAGGCCTGCCCTCAAACTCCCATTTTTCTTTTGTTGTTGTTGTTGTTATTTGTTTGTTTGTTTGTTGGTACTAGGGATCGAACTCAGGACCTTAGGCTTGTGAGACAGGCAGCGGAACCACTGAGCTAAATCCCTGCCCCCAGACATCTATTTTTCCATTCCTGCCTCCACTTCGAAGAGAGCACCCACAGCTGAATATTCTCCGGGCACTGTGACAGCAAGCCCTCACCTTTCTCACCAGGCTGAGATTCTCCCTCCTGCAACCTTCCAAGTGTGGATTCCCCATTCCTGCCAGTCTTCACATGACTTTCATGTTCTTCTAATGAAAAGCTGAGGCCACTGATCCTCTTCTTACGATGCATCAAATGTTCCTATTACCTTAACATGAGGGTTTAAAGTCCTCATCATGTTCTCCAAAGTTTTCCTTACTCCGGACTTTGCTTGTTCCCTCAGCCCCTTCCCTTGCCACTATGCCACACCTCTACCTAATCTTCCAACTGTACACTTCTTTCGCAGGTTGGTGACTACAGCAGGCTTCTGTCTCCATGACCTTCCTCTGCTCTCCATGTGTTTGATTTATGTTGCCTGCATTTGCACATCACCTGGCTGACTTCCACTGGCCTTTTAAGGATACAGTCTAAATATCATCCTCCAGGAATTCTGTGACCAACCCTACCAAATGATCTCAGTGTCTCACTGTGTTTTGTTTTGGAGTGTGTGTGTGCGTGCCCTGTGGTGTGTATGATTTGTGTGTGTGGGGGGGGTTCTTTCTTCTCTTTTTCTTTCTTTTTTTGTACTGGGGCTTGAATTCAGGGGCCATTGCACTGAGCTATACACCTAGACCTTTCTTATTTATTTTGAGAAGAGTCTTGCTAAGTGGCTAAGTTACTGAGGCTGTGCTTGAATTTTGAACCCTCCTGGCTAGACCTCCCATAGTACTGAAATTATAAGTGTGTACCACTGTACCAGCTTCAGTGGTCTTTGAACATAATTCTGCTTGGTCTTATGTACTTCTTACCAGACAACATGCTTGTACATAGCTACCTACACATTCTACTTATTTTTGTAGGGACACAAATGAATGTAAGCACACACACACACACACAGTTACACTTACACCTGTACCACAGAAAATACCACACAGCACATATTTATAAATATTTATATATTCATATAAATATTTGTGATACAGTCACACCATAAGTTTTCATAGCAAAAAGTCTTATTCAAGTAAGTCCAAATTCATGATTTTTATTACAGTATGGTACATGATCAAAAATATAGTGAAAATTTAAACCTTTAAAGAAAGTAATTCAATAAAAGACAAGTTGTCATTAATCTCCTTCAAAATATTCCCACTCAATTCAAACACACTTATTCCATCCTTGTTGATACATTCTGATGCAGTACTGGAAGCCCTCTTGCATGAGAGTCTTTAGTTGCATTGTCCTGGAAGTCTCAATATTCTGAATTGATTCAAAACATTTGCCTTTTTCAGCTTCATTTTGGCTTTGGTCAAGAGCCAACCTCATAAGTGTGTCAGAGCCAGTGAATAAAGTGAATGAGCACACCACTATGTTTTTACAAGCCTGCCTTTCCATTGGATGGCACTTGGCAGCAGCTTTCACCATATTTGGGATCAGACCTCACAAAAGAGGACATCCAGAAGTGCTTCAGAAAGTGGCAAGAATAATGGGATAGTGCATTCAAAGTGAAGAAGCGTATTTTGAGGGGGATTAATGGCAATGTACTTTTAATGTAACAAATTTCTTAAATTTAAACATTCACTGTATATTTCAATCATACAGTGCATATGATCCCCTCAAACACCCGAGATACACTATGTACCATTAGAATGACTTCAGTATACATTTCAATAAATAACAATGTAAGACTCGGTTTTCTACCATTAACAATGTATTGGTTATTTCCAATGCATAATTATTATAATACAATCTCACTGATTTTCCCACCAATAATTTGCTTTTTAATGCTGTGGACTGAACCCAAGATCTAACATGTAAAGGATGTGCTGGAACACTGATCTATATCTGCAGATTTTAAATTTTTTAAAAAATATATTGTTCTTCTGTATGTCATTGATGAATACCAGCAGAGTACAAAATTGCCTGTCCAGTCTCAGTTGACTATTTCTTCCCAGTTGGTTTATGAGGGTTGTGACATGCTGAAATAAGTGTGAATATGGGCCCAGAGGCTTCTTTCCATATAAACATCTTCACTTGAATTCTATCGCTCTGGTAAACAGGTTGGAAGAGCACAGAACTCCAGTGTTGGCAAGGCACTGAAGATGTGCTCCAACTTAGAATCCTGTTTCTTCTAGCCACCAGCAAACTTCTCAGATCCTGGGCTGGGGAAGGGCACAAGACTCTATGGATGGGAAGCTCCACCTCTTTCACTCCAAGAATATTTTAGTGTTCCATCAGATGTCTAAAAGGTGTGCAGACCCAATTTAATAATTGAGATGCTTAGAGAAAGCATGCGTCTTGTTCTCAGAAGCCATCTTTAGGAGGAAATACGAGGCAGTGCAAACTGTTTTACATATTTAACAGGAACTGTCCTTTATGTCCTGATTGACTCTCACAGTAGAAGAGAAAAAAATGTTGATTTCTATGCTACACTAGTTTGATAGTAGATGCATTGAACTTTCAGGACCAGAGGAAATCAAAGAACAAACATTGACTATTGTGACTTATCAGTGGAATTCAGGGGACATTGTGTTTTTCCATGCTTAAATGTTAGGAAAAAAATAGTTTTGTATAATATTGATAAATCTGAAAGTCCATGCTATCCCTTCAAGATAAATGACTATTCCTTATTTTTTCATTTGAGTAGGTGTGTCTTATATTATCTGAGTTTGTGTTATGTCTTTCTTAGTGAAAGATGATACATTTTGCAGTGATCGCCTCTTATTCACATCTTCAGCAGCAATAAGAACCAAAATAAGAAAAAGTTCAAGTGTCCCTGTAGCAATCTCGCTCATCTTCTCCCTCCTCTCTGGCTCTTTTCCTCTCTCTTCCCAACCAACAAGCCAAGATACTACTATATTAAAGAAAAAATGATGTCTGTGAAATCTTTAATTTGAACTTAAAATATGGATGTGATTAGAGCACGGAACTAGAATCAAACATAAAGGAAAAATGAAAAGCAAAAACCAAATATATTTACTTGGTCCTTACAATCTTCCAGTTTCTTGAATAAGAATTTTGTTCACACCTCCTCATTTGATCTTCAAACTAATTCTATTGGATAGGTACATTTCCCCATAGATATGAAAACAGAGACTAATACAACTACTTACTTAATATAAAGTTGACAAAGGGGGAAAACTTAGATTTTTTTAAAACTCAGATATGACCTCCAGGGTCTAAGCTATACCATTCACGTTCCCAAGATAAAAACATTTTTAAATAATAGTAGTTATGAAAGAATAAATGTTTTTGATATATTTGGCTTATTTAGAAAAAAGTCCTAAAATATAAATACAAAAGATTGGGCTTTTATCATGGAATTCAACCAGGGAGTTCCAGAGCCATTTGTATTTAGTCCTGAAACACATGATAATACTTTGACTTTCTTCTTTATAAATGATGACACATCTACTCTAATTTCCCCTGCTCTCCCACTCCACCCTTTTCAGGGCTAGTGGTCCAGGAAGCACACTCTGAAGGTAGGAATAGAGAATAAAAAGCTGCTACTTCTTAACAGCTTTCTCCAAACCAATAGAGTGCCCAGCAAGAGCCTTCTTACTAGGTAGGATTCAGAATGATAACAGGTGACAGCCAACATTTGCACTAAAATCAGTTTAAGGGGGAAAAAACAAACTAATTGTCCTCTTATAATATACCTACTATATTAGGCAGTTTTTTCAGACAGCAGAGGGCACTAAATAGCATGAGAACTAGTCAAAGGAAGAAGGAAATAGTATTTGGAATCTGTATGCAGAAGGTCTGACATTAGCAACTGTTGTCCAAGTCACATTTGCTGCCCTTAAAATTAAGTAATATCACATAGTTCAGTTCTTAACATCCCCTGTACAACAAAGAGCACTTGAAATATGAAACCAAAAATGCTTTAGGGTTGGATATAATTAAATATGCAGCCATTTGTTCTCAGTAATACATTTTATTCCCTGTGGTAGGAACCAGTGTAAAAGAAAAGAAACTCTAGAGGCATATTCTTGGACCAGCGATTTGTACAGCCTACTTCTCATCAGTCCCATCCAGAAATTTTTATTGTAGATCTATTTACCATCAAGGAAAAAAAGAGAATAGCACCTGTGAAGAAATTTAGTAGGTAGGAACATTTGATAAGAAAAAAAAAACGTGAAAAAATTGCATCATAGCTTTGTAGGCTGTGCTATTAAATTTTTCAGGGAAAAAAATTGCTCTGAGACTGGCTGAGATTCAATTCAGCCATTTCCCATACACTTTTGGATTTAGTTTATGTAATAGCACTCCATTATCATAGCATGTCTTTTGTTAAGGACCTCAGAGCACTTTTAAATGCAAGATCTGTTTCATCTTCCTAATAATTCCATGAAGTGGGTACCAGGCAGCAGCTGGGTTTTTCTGTCCTTTGTACATAAGTCTCCCTGGGCCCCAGCTCAGGACTGCCTCCATGGCCTGGACAGCTTCCCATTCCAGTCTACAGGTCTTCTAGCTTCACAGATATTTAAATCAATCTTCTCTTCAAATAAATGTTAAAGACAAGCTTGACACTGTCCACAGTGGGATATACAAGAAAGAGTTTCCATTCATATGGAAAGATGTCCTGAGTGCCTTGTTATTCCAGACACCATTTAAGACATTAAAAGGGGCATGCAGAAGGTAATAAAGAACAAAAACAAAAACAAAATACACCTTTTTGGAGCCAACATTTTCATGGAATTTATGCAATATATACTATATATATATATATATATATATATATATATATATGAAGTAGGTTAATTACATGGTAGATCAGAAAGCTGTAAGTACTATGGAAAAAGAGAGCAAATAGGGAGAATTGGGAGGCAGGTGATTTTAGGGTTGTAGGACTTACTGAGAAAGTGACATCTGAGCAAAGATGGAAAGGAGTGAGGCAGGACGCTCTCTGGGACAGAAAAGTCCAGTCTTGGGAGGCTTTGTAAGAGGACAGGGAGACAGAGCTGGCCTGGTGGGTCTGAAGAGGAGGGAGGAGGCCAATGTGGCTGGAATGGAGCAAATGACCAAGAGGGAAATGGGACACAAGGTCACTTCATAGGGAAGCCTGGACAGGCCCATCTGGGCTTAGAAGCTATCATGAGGCCTTCAGTTTCTCTGCCCAAGACAAGTGACACACAGAAACACCAGAGGGTCTGAGCTGAGGGTTTTCTGTCCTCTACTTA